>NW_006921129.1:9964-11572 GCF_000392275.1 Phaeoacremonium minimum UCRPA7 | reverse complement strand
CCCCCCCCCCCCCAGATGCTTGTGTTCCAATTGCCAAATTAGGATACCTACGTCGACGTGATAGTTGCCGTCCTTCGCGGGCGTATTAAGTGTGCTAAGGCGCCATACGCAGCGGATCCCAAAACATAGAAGCGATGCCATGCGATGCGGTGGGCGCTCCCGTAAGAAATCTATGTTTGAGATCATGGTTGAATGCAAGCAAGTATGGACAATGGAATGGCTCCCGCCGCCAAGGTACCTGGTAATATTCTCGCGTGAAATGTGAAATGTGGGCAGGCTAAACAGCCCCAAAGAACCAATTCACTGCGTCTTCGATGCAGCATCAAATTGGCTATAGGCAATTGGCTCATGATCAATTCCAAGGTTAATACAGACAGCATTCAATTGGCAGCTGCAGAATCAATTGCAGAATTGCATACCCAGGACTCAGGCAGATCAACCATCGTTTACCCTGTATATTTTCATTATCGTGGCCGGGACCGGTTGTCCCAGGGACAGATTCCCACACGTTGCGTGGGGCCCGTAACGAGGAGGAATTCATGTACTACACACACACACGCACACATTGATTGATCGCCCCCCATTTTAGAGAAGAGCACTAATGGCGCCAGGACTGATAGACATGATGCATCTCCCGAAGGCTGTCGTCTTGCTGCTGGCTTTCATTGCACAAGCTACATCCGAGCATAGCTAAATCACTCCGTGCTCAAGTGACTTGGAAGCGAGCCCGAGACTCTGGAAGTGCCAGTCAGCCCCAAGAAGCCAGAACAGGAATTGCACGAAGATTCAATTTGATTCTCAAAATACAAACATCGTATTAAATGAGTACAGTTTAAAGTGAAAAGGAAAGGATAGTCAAGGCATATTTAGCAAGATAACCAGATGGATGAGATGAGCGCCTCGTTATCGGTATAATGATAATAGCATACTCTTAGACTCTGAAACATGTTCCTGCCCAAGATTCTCTATTGTGAGGGGCCGCAATTTACGAACATCGAGTATAGTCTGATGGCAGAACAATTGGACAAGAGCCTAGTTGCTAGTGAGGTGTGTTTTTGTTGGCTTTAGCTTCCACCAGGCCAAGTTCATCGGGTCTTAAGTAGACAATAATTCCTCTAGACTCAATTGACTGAGTATCCCAAGGCGTGCAACTGTTCGGCTTCCGATAGCGGCAACACGGAAGGAATTGCTAGATACAGGTCGTTGGACTAGAAGGAGGAATGGTTGAATCCTCTTCTTGCCGGAGAGATTCGTTCCACTTTTCTGATGACAAAGTCCGACGTCGCCAGCAGCAACGGGTCCAATATTCGACTACGTATTTTAATTAATTATTTATGGTTTTAATAAGGATATTAAAATCGGCTTTAACTATATATTTTCAAAGTATAGTGCTTACTATATTATAGTGCTTACTATATTATAGTGCTTACTATATTATAGTGCTTACTATATTATAGTGCTTACTATATAAATATATACTATTTGTTACCAAAACCACCGTCTAGTGCCAACGCTTGGTTTATTCTGTCTGTCTGGTTCAAGATCATATGTCCGGGCTTAAATATATATTAGTGAAACAGGGCAGTAGTACCTACTGCTGACCAACAC
>NW_006921129.1:1312-9913 GCF_000392275.1 Phaeoacremonium minimum UCRPA7 | reverse complement strand
TAAAGAACGTATTGGAATGAAAAGGGGTAGCCATTCTTGTATTCCATGTGATGATAGCTAAGTGAAGCGAGTAAAAATGAAGTAAGTAATAGCAAATAAGTCACCTGACTGCTGGCAGGGGTAAGACCATGCTCCCCCAACTCACTAGAAAGGACTTGGAAGGGGTCAAAGTTTTCTAAAGCCTGTGAGAAGGAAGCCGACTTGGAAGGCGCGCTCGCAGCCGCTAGAAATGGACCGACTTTGATATGGGGAGTATATCTTACCGGATAGAAAACCTTGGACTGGATCAAATTGGGATTGCAGCATTTCAGCCCTCTAGCCTCGGGACACAAGCTTGTCCTTCCGCCCTGTCTTGTGTTTTGTTTGTTTCGGATTAGCCGTGCTGTCATCTCGTCTCGTCTGGATGGCGCGTGCTCCACCGGTGGCGAGTGGCTTGATGCAAGTAATCTTGCTCGTGCACCGGCAGGGGCGCTGGACACAAACCCGGGCGGTTGGGCAAGGTAAAAGGTGAAGGCGGAAGTGGAACAGAATAGGCCAGTTGCGCGCGCTGCACTGCGCTGGATGTCGTGTGTGGGGTGCTTTCCAGGCTCTTGCATGCATGTATCGTCTGCTCGGTCAAGGTCGATGATGGCGGTCATGATTCGCTGGGCGAGGAAGATGAGGGGCGAGTAGAGTAACGGGGCAGGTTTGTATGTATAAAACTGCGTATGGATACATACATGAAGACAAGCTGGGGCATTATGTAGCTGTACTTGAGATTGGAATATTCCCTGGACGAGCGAGCTGGCTGCAGATGGATGAAGATGCTTGCGACGGGCTTGCGATGCTGCCTTGGCCAAGCTGATGACTTGGGTTTTGAGGGGTGGAGGATTGGTTCTGCATTAGCTCATCTTATCTTGGCACAGTGCCTCCTGAATCCCCTTCCCCTGCCTAATCCCACCCGCCTGAATTACGCGCGCTTGAATCCGCCACTCCAGAGTCCTATCCTACCCGCTTATCAATTGCATTAACTTCAACCAGTGCGCTGTCTCTTCGGTCGGAAACTCTTGATCGCTTCAAGGCGGTCGTCTTCCTTGCGCTGCATGTCCGCCGTTCGATCGACCAAGTCAAGGATAGCTTGCTTCGAGACGCTCACGGGCACAGCGGTGGGTAGGTCGGGATGGAAGTCGCTGAGGAAGAATTCGATGGTGTTGACCGCCGTGTCGTCGTTGTTGCTTGCGCCGTCATTCGCGGCGGCGCGGTCTTCAGTCGGAGGATTGAGGAGACTGTTTCGAAGGACCATGTCGCGGATGACATGCACTAGACCTTGCTGCTGCTTCCCGTCGCCCTCAACTTGAACGTAACGCCATACATTGAGCTTGACACCGAACTGGCCATCATGGTTGACGAGACGGACCTTCGGAGTGCGATATTCGACGGTCAGGCAGACTGCGCATCGTATCGCACCCTCATAATGAAGCATGATTCCTGAGCGTAAGACGTGTTTGATTAGCCTTAGCAAGGGAGTGTTGGGAAGGTAGAACGACGCAAGGGGGGAAGAGAAAAAAAGGGCGGTAGACAAATTTTTCGCTTACTCTCAATTTCCTCAGCTGGCGTTCGGTTGGAGAACTCAATTTCAAAGACCATGTATGGGAGCGACATGTTTTTGATGTGCCTGATGACACCGTCGACGGTCTTGATCCGTGAATCGAATTCCTGGTCGCTTTCCTGGTCACTCTCTTCCAACGGAGGTTGAGTGGCGACCCGGGGATTTTCTGATCGACGCGACCGTGTCATCACCTTGGCCGTGTGCTCACCGTCCACATCAGACTCTGACGGCACTGTGTCCACCATGCCCAAGTCGTCCGGAGAGTAGTCGCTGTCGGAGGAACTAGGTATGTTGATTGGCAGTCTCTGTTCTTTTTCGACTTCGAGGTTTGCAAGAATTGCGTTGTGTTCCGTTCGGCCAAGGCGGGTGGCCGTTTGCTTGGCAGTGTCGAGGAGGAGTTGAGGTAAGCTTCGCTTGAGCTCTGAGTGGAGCTTTGACTCCGACATGGTGAAAGCAAGTTGACACAATGCAAGCTGGTAATCCCAAAGAACAATCTGCTGCTGAACATAGGATCTAAGCTTGTCACCATCTGCTTGGCCCATGTTGCTGTAGCATACATGAGTTGCTTGGGCGGCACCCCGTCCACCACTGCTGTTGGAGGTTGACTTGATAATGTAGCCCGGGATATCTTCACGCTGCTCTGGCTTGTAGAGGTACTCCACTAGCAGATCGAACTCGGCCGGCGACATAGGCATGACAACCATGCTCTCGAGATCGAGGGTGCCATTGCGAAATTGTTCTAGGGCCATGAGAGCCTTTGTCACATTGCGAGGTAATGTGCAACTCTGAAAGCAGCCATTTTTTTGCCTCACACAGCTGTCACAGCTTGAGGTCTCAGGACTTTCGTCATTGCCATCATTCTCAATCCCGTTGTGGCCAAGGGCACTGTCACCGGAGACCACAAGCTCTGGCTGTGTCTCTAAGAAGAATTTTCCAACTTCATTCTTCATTTCTAGATGACAGTCTTCTTTCAAAGAAGGTAGATCAGCATCAGCAGTAGGAGGTGACGTGGGGGTGAGCTTCTTACCTTGTGTTGGAGAATCCACGTCCTTTGCATCAGATGTCACGGTCGCATGCGTGCAGTCATCAGCATCGTCGACTGCTGTGGCCTTCACATCCTCCAACTTGGGATGCGCCATAATTGCCATCCTCCTTGCAGAATTCGCACCCTTCTTTCCGGCCTTGTCTGGTTTGTTGTTGGAGATGTTTGTGAAAGCTGCTTGCCTATCATGTGGGTGCGCCATGGGGGTGAGGCGCTCGGACCACATCGGGGCCCGGAGTAACCTGGCTTCCTTTCACCTCTCCCCCCTTTATTCAGTTAGGAGCTCAGGGACTATCTCACCAGCAGTCAGCCAGGCCATCAGGGTTTCACCCTGCTAGATCCTTGGCCTTGAAACCTGTAAATAGAAAGCTCGTCTGACTTGCATTGTTGTAACAGATCAACTGCATTAGACTTCCCTATTTTGTGATCAAAGAAGCCATACCGAGGGTGGATGAGTCTGTATTTGCAAATCTGCTTACAAGACTTCAAAGATGAATCAGGAATTGATAATTTTACATGAAGTTACACAATATGGACAATGGTTAGATTATCCGAAGATACCAGCACTGGAGTCTTCAATTTGCAGCGCAGAATTGTGCCACGCCATCTTAAGACCACTGTGACCAAAAGAAAAAGAGACACAAACGCGACACTTTCAAATGCAATACAGAGCAGTCCTTCTTTTTGCCACATTTAAATTCGCAGTAGTTACCTGACGAGATTGTTCTGATTTCCTCCAGACATCTACATTGCACTCACCAAACATGCGAACAAACTTACAAACTTCCTGGCCTTTCTCCTCTCTCTCTCTCTTGTGTGAGCGATTATCATTGTGCAGCAGACTGTCTGCCTGGCTGAGGAGTGGAAATCAATTTCGTCATCATCTTCATCGTCGTCGCTGTCGCCATCGCAGCAAATGCCGGTCCTGCCCCACAGTCCGGTCATCGAGGGTTTTTGCAAGAGCTCTCTTATCGTGCCAAGTTTCAGCCCCTTTCTTTCCCTGAGCAAGGGGAGATTCCTGTCCGTTACTATAATGATTCTCCGCCGTTTTAACGTTCCTTCTAAGGCCAACAGTCTTGCCTACTGCCATCGCCGTTTCACGTTGCTCTACGTTGAGATTCCGAACGCCATCGATGTATCAAGCAGATGTAAGCAATCGTCAGCAGATGGTTGACCAGGTCCCGTGGGGAATTCCCATGGGTTTGTATAGCACCTTAGCTTTCTAGCGCCCTGGGAGTACTTGGGCACTCCAATACTCTCCCCAGTCTCATTTCCCTGTCTTCCATCTCTTCTGCTGACAGGCGTTTGTTTCCCGTTTTTAGTCATTGATGCCATTGACTGCATCGCTGAGGTAATCGATGCAAACCCTTGGAACAGCAATGGCTTCCAGCAGGCAGGTTACCTCGCTGTCTCCGATCCCGCCACGGGCGCCTTGACCACCGTACGTCTCGTGAACCCCCCTGCTAAAGGTGCTGCAAACGAGAGGAGGTAGCAGCCATCGTCGATGCCCACTCAAGACTTGTCGACACGTGTAGTCGCAATGTACCTGCCATGGTCAAGACGAATGCCATCGAAACTCGGGCATATGGTAGGTCTACCTTCTGTGTCGACGTCTGTGGCTGCTGTGTGCCTCACTATCCAGCTCCTTAGTGTCTGTGTCAAACACTGCCAAATAAGCTTGTATGTACCTTTACTCTTCTGCATTTTGGTCTTCTGTGACATCTGTGGAACTATAACATGGCTGACCTTACGTCCACAACAGAGTCCAGCATCCAAGATTTAACCTAAGGAACCCAGCATTCGGTCGATCAGAACAGAGGACAAGACTGCCGTCATCTACCCTTGCCTGTACTCGTTGTGGTAGCGAGCACCGGCAAATCAAGTTCGCATAATGGATAGTGCTCTAGTTGATTCATATTGCAAATGCTTAAAGCATAAATAAGACACGATAGCATCCCCTCCTGAAGGGGATGGGTAGTGCGAGGATTTGCTAAGCATGGCGTGAGTTGATGCTCTCTTGATGCCCGAGCATATGCTGACTCGCCAGATCTGTATGGTCGGGTGCCTACCCAGTTCAGATGCCCAGCCTTGGCATTGTGAATTAATTATTCTAGTGACTACTAGACAGAGTGTTCTATATCTGATCTCTGTGTGAGGTCGGCAGCAGAGCATATGCACGGCGGCGGCGCATCGAGGGTGTCTGCTTGGATGTCATCGGTGGTGATGGTGATGATGTGCCGGCAGCTGCAGCAGTCTTGCCATCGTTCCCATTTCTCGTGGCAACAAGGCTGGCAATGCTGCTAATATTTGAATGGTAGTAATAGCAATCCCCTCCCCGGTTCTTTCTTTGCACCATCGACTTTCCCTTCCTGGTGCTGCCATTGCTGTTCTCCGATGAGCTGCTGGTTGAGAAAGTCCCCTCGCTTTTTCGCGTCCCGTGGAGCAATAGTCTGCTGTCTGATCTGCTCTGCCAACTCCGTCCCCATAAGCCAGCCAAGGTCCTTCTTGGAGAGGGTGCCCAGCCATCTGCGGTAGGCTGTGTGGACCTCGTCCGCATGGTACGGCTCTGGAGACTTGACGAGCTTGCCTATGAGGGCTTTCAGTGCCAGGAATTGCGGCTGCTTCTTCGTCGCGAGAATGGCGGCGATGGATCCGACGAAGCGGTCTGGATTTGAAGTGCCGGCGCGGCAGAGAAGGAGTTGATGCTGGATTTGCGAGATATATAAGATACTCTACAACGTTATATATAGCTACTATAGCTACGATAACTACTATAATATATTTAAGAATATTATAGACTATATCAACAAGTTTCAATACTAAGACAAGATATACTGGTTAGTATCCTAGGCATTTGACAGCAAGATGTTCTAAATATAGTATCTAACTACTATAGAGAAGATAGTCATAGCCTTGTTAGTTATCAATTATGATGCTAAGGACTTAGTAGAGTAAAATTTTCCGACAATATTTAAGCTTTCTGTCGTTATATAAAAGTTGGCTGATATTATGGCAAGCATAGTAATTGTCACAGGTTGCGAACCCTACATGATGGCTTCAGCACCTTTCAGCCTTACATACATATAGCAATCACCCAAATCACTACCACCACCCACACAAGACCGTGGTCAAAGAACGGAATATATTTAGAAGCTAATCAAGCTTTGGAGAAATAGTCTAAAGACAATTGACTTAATTATTTTATATTAGAAGGATTTCTTAATAGAGGGGAAATAAAGGTTAGAGACTATTATGGTAGAAATAAACCTATAGGTTTACTATTTTAAAGATTATTAAAAAGATAAGTAAATTTTAGATAATATAAACTAATTAGTAGAAGAAGAAGACTATTATTTAATAAAGAAGAAAAAATAGCTTTAAAAATTGTTTTTTTTTTCTTTTCTTTTTAGTTAAATTGTTTTTATTATTAAGATTATAGTTAGTTAAATAAACTATTTATCTAGCTTATTATATTATAATTTAACTTTTTTTTAGACTTAGTTATATAGATTTATATTGATTAAGTATAAAAGTATAAGTATTTATTTAAATTATATTGTTAAAAGAATGTTAACAATTATTGTCAAATAATAGTAGGTTTAAATAAAGCTATTATTTATCATAAAGTAGTATTTTAGTTAGTTAGTTAGTTAGTTAGTTAGAATAGTTATATAAAAGAAACTAGATAATAGATAATTATATAAACTTTATAAATAAGATAATATTATCATAGGTTATAAATCTTATATGATAGCTTTAATACCTTTCAGCCTTATATATATATAGTAACCACCCAAATCACTACTATCACCTATATAAGACTATAGTCAAAGAATAGGATATATTTAAGAGCTGATCAAACTTTAGAGAAATAGCTTAAAGACAATTGACTTAATTACTTTATATTAGAAGGATTTCTTAGTAGAAGGGAAATAAAGGTTAGAAACCTTTATAGTAAGAATAAACCTATAGACTTACTATTTTAAAGGCTATTGAAAAAGTAAGTGAATTTTAGATGATATAGACTGATTAGTAGAAAGAGAAGACTATTATTTAATAAGAAAAAGAGGGTAGCTTTAAGGATTGTTTTTTTTTTCTTTTTTTTTTTAGTTAAATTATTCTTATTATTAAGACTATAGTTAGTTAAATAAACTATCTATTTAGCTTATTATATTATAATTTAACTTCTTTTTAAGCTTAATTGTATAAATTTATATTGATTAAATATAAGAGTATAAATATTTATTTAAGTTATATTGTTAAAAGAATGTTAACAACTACTGTCAAATAATAGTAGATTCGAATAAAGCTACTATTTATCATAAAGTAGCATTTTAGTTAGTTAGTTAGTTAGTTAGTTAGTTAGTTAGAATGATTATATAAAAAAGACTAAATAGTAAATAATTATATAAACTTTATAAATAAGACAATATTTAAATATTTATTAAATTATAAATAACTATAATATAAAAGGGTTTTTTATTAAAGAAATTATATAAAATATAATAGTAAAGTTGATTAGTTAGCTTAAAGAAAGAATTTAACAACTAAAAGTCAAAAAATAGACTAAAATAGAAAATATTATAAATATATCGTCTAATAAAAGCCTAGTCTTTAAACTAAGAAAGAAGAAAGCTATCCTTTTTAACTTATTAAAATTTAAAAATATATAAAATACTTTCTAAGTATAATTTAGAGAAATAAAGAATAAATTAAAGGTAGATAAAATAGCTATTGAAAGTATTTAAGACTAATTTGCTTATATCTATTTAAGGTTAAGAAAACTTTTATAGAATATAATAATAGCTTTTGTTAAGAAAGAAGGTTTAAATAAAGCTTATAATCTTAATCAATATTTAAAATATCTTTATAAATATTATAAAAACTTAAATATATAACGTTAAGCTTAAATAATCAATTAATTAAGAGATTTAAAATAATAAGAAAATAAGAGTTTTATTATATTTTTATCAAAATTTAAGAAAGAATTAGCTAATAATAAAAAAAGAAATTAGTATAATATTATTTAAATTAACTATTTAAAAAAGATACTAAATAAACGATTAAAGATAGTTTTAATCTATCTTTCAAACTTATCTACTTTATATAATAATTTTGTTTAAATCTTATAGTAAATAGAATCTAAAATAGATAAATTAAATATATTTATAAGAAGATATAAGATTATAAAAGATTCTATATAATAAGGTTTATAAAAGACTATTATTATAATAATAATCGAGAATTTTTTCAATTAAATAGATTAAGAATTATCTAATTATCTTTAAGTTATAGTTTAAATAATAAAATCTTCTTTAGAAAAGACTATCTAAATAAGATAGATCTTTTTTAAGAAAATTAGTAAAAAGTTTTAAGAGAATTATTATTTTTAATATAAAAACTTTATCTATAAAAAGATTATTTATTTTTATCTTCCTACTTATAATCTAGCTACTAAAGTTAATTAATATATAATTTAGTATAACTTAAAGCTAAAAAAAGATAATTTTAACTTTAATTAATAAATAAAAGATTTAAAAAAAGAGTAGTTTTTATTTAAAGTTATAAAAAGAAATATTAAAGAAAAGCTAAAGAAAAGTAGAAGGTTATAAAGTATAAAATAGATAATAATTTATTTTAGATTAATTTAAGATTAAATAGACTTTATTTTATTAAGATTTTTATTAATTTTAGATATTTAAGTTATATTATTATATTTAATTAAATATTTTAATAATTTAATTTATTATATATTATAATTATATTTTAAGACTTATATACTATTAATTTGATATTAAAGAAAAATATTAAAGAAGTATTATATATTAATATTAATATTAAAGAATATAAATAAAAGACTATATTCTTTTATATAATATTTAATTAAAAAGAAGATATTATCTTAAGCTTACTATAAATAAAGAAAATAAATATAATAATTTCTTATAAAAAAAAAGAAATAATGATTAGA
>NW_006921129.1:0-1236 GCF_000392275.1 Phaeoacremonium minimum UCRPA7 | reverse complement strand
CTTTAATATAAAGAGAAAAAAAGAGAAAAACTAAGAAAAAGAAAGTTAAAATATTTTCTATTAATATAATTAATATTGAAAAAGTATTATTAATAAAGAAAAAGGAAGATCTTAAAATAAAACTATCATTTTAATATAAAGAATATATAAAGATATTTGATAAAAATAAAGTTAATTAATTATCATCTTATTATTTTAAAATTAATTATTTAATATTATTTTAATAAGATAATAAAAGATAGAAAAAAGTCATCTTATAAAAGCTATTATATAGTATATTTTATAAAGAATTATTAGTCTTTAAGAAAATATTAACTAAATTATTTAATAAATAGTTTATTTATACTAATAATTCGTCTATATTAGTATTAATACTTTTTATATATAAGCTAGATAATAGACTATAATTTTATATAGACTATAAGAGTTTAAATATTATTATAAAAAAGGATCAATATTCTTTATTATTGATTATAAAAACGCTAAAGTTGTTATCAAAAGCTAAATAGTTAATAAAGTTTAATATAATTATAACTTTTTATAATATTAAAGTTAAAAAAAAAGATAAATAAAAGACTATATTTAGAATATATTATAGCTTTTATAAATAGTTTATTATATTATTTAGATTGATAGATATATTTATTATATTTTAATAATATATTAATTATACTTTCTAAAAATATTTAAATAAATTCTACTTTATTTATATTAATAATATATTAATTTACTTTGATAATAACTTAAATGATTATTAAAGAAAAGTTAAGCTAATATTAAAAAAACTTTAAATAGTAAGCTTATATATTAATATTAATAAATATAAATTTAAAACTAAATAAGTAAAGTATTTAAACTTTATTATTAAAGCTAAAGAAAGAATATAAATAGATTTTAATAAAGTTAAGATTATTTAAATATAAGAAAATCTTAAGTTAGTTAAAAGAGTATAAAGGTTTATAAAATTTATAAATTATTATAAAGAATTTATTTTAATATTCTTAAAGATAATAAAACTATTAACAACTTTAATAAGAAAAAATATAAAGTTTGAATAAATAATAAAGTGT
The DNA here is from genome assembly GCF_000392275.1 of Phaeoacremonium minimum UCRPA7. Classification (NCBI taxonomy): domain Eukaryota; kingdom Fungi; phylum Ascomycota; class Sordariomycetes; order Togniniales; family Togniniaceae; genus Phaeoacremonium; species Phaeoacremonium minimum. Next base: position 166 of record NW_006921129.1, on the reverse strand, counting down.
TAGAAAGTATTTAATATACTAAAAACTAGACTAATTAATACTTTTTTATTAATATAATAAGACTTTAATTAAGAAACAATTCTAAAGATAGATTTGTTAGAATATATAATAGAAAAAGCCTTATTATAAAAAGATTCTAAAGGAATATTGTAAGGAACCCTTAGAA
>NW_006921128.1:0-300 GCF_000392275.1 Phaeoacremonium minimum UCRPA7 | reverse complement strand
TATAAATCGTCCTAGAGAGCTTCCAGTTTCACGCGCATCTGAGCCTCCCTCTGGACAAGCCTTTGCTTCTTCACCACTTACTGGCCTGAACCCTGGACTGTCAACACCTGCTAGACCTCAATCTTCTGTGGGGGATGATAATACGTGGAATCCCGAGGCTCCTATCAGATTTGGGCCACGGAGTAACGCTGCCGTTCCTTCTCCTACGCCTATGGGACCTCCTAGTTCGACTGGGAGGCCACCGTCTGTCGAGCCACCTGTTGATTGGAATAGCCTTATGAGGCCTGGTCAACTGGCTCG
>NW_006921127.1:562978-573447 GCF_000392275.1 Phaeoacremonium minimum UCRPA7 | reverse complement strand
AGCCTCGGGTGGTTTGAATGTGGCTATCGCTGTACTCGTTCACAGCAAGATGGACACGCGTGTGGTTGATGAAGGGAGAAAAAAACACATCAATACTACCACGTACGGTACTGAAGCACGGTAGTTGGTCGAGATTGCTTGGCCGCAAAGCATGGTCTATAGCCAGTAATCAGGCATGCAGTTGTTCCTTGACCATAGTGGTTTCGAGCTCTGATGATACAGAGATGAGCAAACGAGCATGACCGACCGACAAAGGCACAGACCGATCCGCCCGTTGAATTAGGAAGTAAACCCCGTGGCAAGCGGCAACTCCCAGCAGGCGGAATTCCATGCCCTGATTTCCCTGGAGCATCCACTCATCATCCTCCCACAAGCCACGACTGAGATGGAGAAGATGAGCTGGCAAGCCGTGTGTCGTAGCAACCAGATCCAGAAATCCCAGTCGGCCTTCATCTCAGGTATGTGCCGTGCTTTCACGGGGTTGTGTGTGATAGAGGGTCACGGGGGGGTGTTTGCGTCCAGGGAAAGGTGCAGGCAGCCCCTATCAAAAACCCCAATTTACCCTTACTCTAGTGTACTCGAGTACTACTAGCAAGGGGACGGAAAGTTGCACCGGGCGGCAGATTGTTCTGCTCATCCGCTGCAGGGCCGTCCTGAGGTTCTGCATAGTTAGCCCCAGTAAGACAGAGACCACAGTTTACAGGCAAGGTCACCAGGACGGACAATTTGGTATTATCACGGACTATCGACCGCTCCGCAGCATCCAGCAAGAGTTGCCACTTTCAGATTCAGTCCTTCAAGGCAAAGGCTAGGCGCATTCGGCCAGATGATCATCTTCACTCCGCGACATGTAGGCGAGACTCACTCCAACTCGCCTACAGTGTCGACAAGATATCCATTGTGGCTGCCTTGTTGAAGCTCTACGCAATCCTGGCGGGGAGGCTTGGAGGGCAAGGTTGCACGCCAAGATGGTTTGGCGTACATTGCCCTACTCAGGCAGTCCGTCAGTCAGTCGGGGCTTGAGTTCGAGGCGTCAAGGAAGCGGACTCTCTCCTGCATGGAGGTACTGAAGTGTATTATTAGAGTGCCTAATGGTACCGCCTGGTGGTGCATGGTGCTGCGTACGCGCAGAGGAGTATTCTCGACAGGGTACGAGCAATACATGATCGTGCAGTACTCGGTGGTGCTGTGTCCTACAGGACTATGTTAGTGTGTTGGGCAGGGGGAGGTTTCATTGTGGATGATGACGGTCCCTTTTCTTTTTCCCTCACGCTGTTTTTTTTTTTCCCCCCTTCACTTCTCCCCATGCCCATGGCGGCGAGCATGGGTAAAAACAGAAACCTCCCATCCTTGACAGCCCACCGATCATCTTGCACGACGCTAGCGTTTCTCTCAGATCACGCCCCTCTTGCTTCACCCTCAAGCACTCCCTCCTCGGCAAGTCGTGGTCCAAGCTGGTCTGAATCACTGTTGGTGGACGCATCCGCCTGTGCAAGGGGGACTTTTGCCTGAACGAGTGGCCACGCGAGCCTCTGGGCGCCCATGTCTCGCTACGCTCACCCTCAGTACATTGTACCGGACTTTGTATGAGGTAGGGAGCTTGGCCCGTCCGTCCCAGCCCAGCATCGATCGCTGGCTCAGACGCACTCGTCTCTTGCTCGGTCGCTCTCGCGCCCCCCCCCCACCCATCCTAAGGTCCCCCCGCCATCCCAGCAGCCCTTGCAACCTTAATCCTTCCCTTGTGCAACCTGCTCAGGGCTCAGGGCGGTCGCGAGGTGGTGGGTGGGCTTGGTGAGGTTGCTTCTCGTTGGTTTGGTGGTTTGGGGCCGTCTCGAATTATGATACGCGGGGACCCAGCCGCGAGAAATTCCACATCCCATCCATGCCATCCCATGCCACGCTCCACCACTGCCAAAAACATGGTAACGGACGGAGGAGGCTCCTGCCCCTACCTGCCTCGCAAGTACCTAAGTACATACGTACTGGAGAGTAGTAGCTTCCTTATTCTTTCCTTTCTGCTCCGGTACGTACCTGACTGCCGTTTGTTCTCAGAAACCTCCTACCTGGTCAGAGGGAATTCAAGGCACAGCATAGCACCACAAAGCAGAAGACAGCAGCCTGCTGCATTCATCCTCTCCTCGCTCTCGCTCATCCGGGAAGTTGACTGTCTTGCATACCAACCGGATACTCGCCCGTCCAGAAATCTACTCTCAGCTCAAGTATTCGATACCGCCAAGCGGCGAGGAATTCGGGGAATCTGCCACGGATCTTCTACTTGGATCGCCGGTCCAGGCTATGTACTGCGGACTCTCGTTTCGTACCTCGCCCGTACCGCAGTGACATGGTCCCGCCCTCCACCTTCGTAGACACGTACTTTGTATGGACGGCGCCGAGGGTACGTCGTAGTGTCCTCTACTGGGTAGCGGACTCCCTGGCTTCAAAGGTACGTACTCTCGTACTGTACTGCAGTGCCCTTTTGTGGCAGCCCGTCAAGGCCGGGGCGGAGGACAGGGATCGAGTCGAACGTGAGCGGCTAGGATGTTTTTCTGATGCAAATCTGCAGTCCGCCCGAACCTTTTGCTTTTCAACTTTCTTTCTTTATCCAAACCTCGTCACCCTGAGGCCCGCCCGTAATCCTCTTCCCTTCCCTTCCCCCAGGCCATGCCCATGCCTAATGCCCATGCCCATGCCCACATCCACATCCACATCCACTGCCGCACACACTAAACTACTCGAATACCAAGTATAATCTAGAGAGGAGGGAGGGAGGGCGCATAACATGTATCTCAGTACCTCGCTCTGCACTAACACCTACAGGCAACCCTCTCAAGCCAACCCTGCCCGGTCCACCTTTTGGTGTCTGGCAATCTCACATTCAAGGCTATTGCTGTTCGCTCCCTCCGTCTCTTGCCTTTGATCCAAGCTACTCTAGAGTCAGATACCCTTTACATCTTCGTGGTAAGGAATAATGTGAGACCCCTGCTAGGACCATGACGCAGGCCACTGCCTCCTCTAACTCCTCCCACACAAACCGCAAGCTCCCTTCCTTCTGGAAGACGCACCCACACCCCCCGGCTCGGTCACGGCCCCAAGACCGTGATAGACATACACATACCAAACAGCCCCGTTTCCATTTTATCACTTCTGCTCTTCCCGCGCCAATATCCCCACGTTACCATTGCTCGGGCTAGTCGCCTTTAACCCTTCGAGCCATTCCATCTGGTCATGTCTTTAGCTCCTTGTCCCTGCACTACTTGACTCTCGCACATGATCCATAAAACAGGCCGCAGTCCTCGACCTGTTCTCATCAGTCCCATTCAGCCATATATTCTATCTCACATGTCTTCGCCCGTCGACACACCATCACATTGTCACGTCCGAACCTAAGCAGTTGCTCGGTCAAGATGATGCAGTCTATACTCGGTGTGAGCCTTCCTGGCACAACACAGTCCACCTATGCAACCGATGCCTTCTTCGAAGACTTGTCAAGGCAGCTTGCCTCGTCCGCTACTGCTAGACGTCTCTCCCGCGGATCCAATGGTCAACGGGTAGGGAATGCTATGAGAGTGGTAAAGCCGAGCAGTGCAAACAACAGTCCCAGGAATTCCATGATGCAACAACGAAGACGAACTCTCATAAACGATGGCCTGCTTTTCAGGAGAAATCAGCCGCTTCCAGACCAACCCTTTCTGCCAACACCTGATACTGATATCTATTCCGACGGTTGCTTGGACCTGACGAAAAGGACATCACGTCCTGTCAGCTGGCACCCATCATCATCACAATACCCTCAACCGCAAGTCTTTGTACCACAATCAACTCAATATCCCTTTCCCTCATACAATGACGCCGATCTTTTTACAAACATGCATCAATTTCCACCTACACCGGCTGCCTATTCGGGATATACATCGCCATCAATCGCGTTCTCACCTCTGTCACTGCCATATTCCGGTTACGAGGCGCCTCAGTACTTTTCAACTGGTGACTGGAGCGTGTCGGCTGCACCAGAATCTACTACACATGTCGAATGTCAGAGCACCGCCGCCTTGGCGCCTCTACCGATGACGCAATCCTTAGAGACGGCCCAGGAGTGTCCAGGAGACTGGAATAAATTTGTTACTCATGGTTTCAATCAAGTCACTGCACCTCCTACGCCGGAGGACTTCATTCCGCTCAACCAACCCGAGCCAACTCTGGCATCAGACGAGTCCATACCATATCAGCCTTTGGAGGACGAGGAAGCCGATGGCGAGGTGTTGATCGGAATGGGTCTGTATGATACCCCAGAAAAGACGATTTTGAATATGAATCAAAACGGCTCATCCCTCTTTGGATCGTCCTTCGACTACCCTGAGCCAACAGGCAAGGGCTTGAAGCTGGAGGCTGCCTGGGAACCGCCGGCTATGGATGATGACGAGGATGACCAAGACGGAGAGGAGGATGCAAATGGAGAAGACCAGGAAGATGATGAATCTTGAACGGCTAGAATATCCCCAATCCGCGGATGGGATGGTCTCGGCATAGTGACGAATCTCCTTACACCACCAAATTTAGATATGGGCTGCATAGGCACGACTTCAATCAAATGGATACCCTGGGACGGCTTGGGAATGGTTTGGTATAGGAGCCTCTTCAGAAAAGGTTTGCCGTCGACGGCCCGGGTCTGAGAAAAAGAGTAGCGGCATGATACCCTCAATGTAGATTAGCTAATAAAATTGAATGAATATCTTGAGATACCCGATGTTTTCCCCTGACCAAAGTGAATGAGTTTTACTATGAGCAAATCTTGTTTTGACATTCCAGTACGAGACGTAATGAAAGGCTAAAAGGCACACAAAACACCGCGCCTTCCGAAAGCCTGAGCTATCTGATGGGCACTACGGCCTAGGCTGGCATCGGAATGGATGCAGGTAAGAGAGGAGGGAGGTACGCAAGAGGCATCATCAATTGTGGAAATTGCCCTGAAGTACGTGCACGGGCCAGCGTTAAACTCTGCCCCTCACTAAACACCCCTGTCAAATGCAAGAGCCGCGAGGTACCCCTGTCAAAGACCCCACTCTTTTCGCGTGGGCCGGTGGTTTCCCGAACTTTTCCATCGATCTGAAGAGAGGGTCGCGCCGCCCGTACCGAAATGTACCTCACCACACTTTACTCACGGTCGGATACTTCTAGCTACCGTCCCTAAGCTTTGGAAATAATTCGCACAGAAATTTTTCGACAGCCAGGTTGGTCCTCACGTCAACCCCACCAAAGTACGTACCCTGAGGGGTCGACCGAAACGTTGATGTCCGTTATCGGTACGTAATTCACATTGAGTCACAAAAGTTTTCACACCAGCTTGGGATATTTGCGAAATTGAGGTCTAGCACAAGAGAGAGAATTTTGAGGGTCCATTGACATTGAGAAAGTGGACGCAGCAAAAATGGCTTCCCAAAGGTGAGAGAAAATAGACCGTCTCTGCGCTTGAGGCGTTTTTGGATGGTGGGGGGTTTACGGGTTGCTGACCATTGCCGTGATGCCCATAGATCCGTGCTCATGCTCGGTGCTGGCTTCGTCACCAAGCCAACGCTCGACATCCTTAGTGACGCAGGCATCCAAGTCGCTGTTGGTGTGTATCCTGCCACCCGATACGCTCGTCCCGGGTCAATGTCCATGGAGCTGACCCCTTCCCAGCGTGCAGGACACTCACAGCAGCCCAGAAGCTCTCCTCTGGCGTCAAGAACGCACACCCCATCTCCCTCGATGTCAACAACCAGGAGGCCCTGGACGCTGAGGTTGCCAAGCATGACCTTGTCATCAGCTTGATCCCTTACACGTACCACGCCACCGTCATCAAGTCTGCTATCCGCAACAAGAAGCATGTCGTCACGACCAGCTACGTCAGCCCTGCCATGCTGGAGCTCGATGCTGCGGCCAAGGAGGCTGGCATTACCGTCATGAACGAGATTGGTCTTGATCCGGTTCGGGCTCCTCTTCAGCCTCCTCCGGCTCACAAGGTGGCGCATAGCTAATCATATTTTTCTTCTTAGGGTATCGACCATCTGTACGCTGTGAAGACCATCGACGAGGTGCACAAGGCTGGAGGCAAGATTATTTCTTTCAAAAGCTACTGTGGCGGGCTTCCGGCGCCCGAGGACTCGGATAACCCGCTGGGTTACAAGTTCTCTTGGTCTTCCCGCGGTGTTCTGCTGGCTCTACGCAACGATGCCAAGTACTGGCAGGATGGCTCGGTCGTCGAGGTCTCTGGCCCGGAGCTGATGGCTGTGGCCAAGCCATACTTCATCTACCCCGGCTACGCTTTCGTTGCCTACCCGAACCGTGATTCTACCCCTTATAAGCAGAGATATAACATTCCCGAGGCCGAGACTGTTGTCCGTGGAACCTTGAGATATCAGGGCTTCCCTCAGTTCATCAAAGTTTTGGTCGACATTGGTTTCCTTTCCGATGCGGCCACCGAAACTCTGACCCAGCCCATCACCTGGGCCGAGGCCACCAAGCAGGTCATCGGTGCCCCCTCCACATCGGTGGAGGACCTGAAGAAGACCATTCTGGACAAGGCGACCTTCGAGTCTCCCGAGGATAAGGAGAGGATCATCAGCGGCCTGTCGTGGATTGGCATCTTCTCCGATGAGAAGATCATCCCCCGCGGCAACCCCCTGGACACCCTTTGTGCCCAGCTGGAGAAGAAGATGCAGTTCGAGGAGGGCGAGCGTGACTTTGTCATGCTGCAGCACAAGTTCCTCATCGAGCACGCCGATGGATCCCGAGAGACAAGGACCTCTACCCTGGCCGAGTACGGTGATCCGAAGGGATATTCCGCTATGGCGAAACTTGTTGGTGTGGTACGTAATTACATATTTCTTTTCGAGTTTTGCCGCTGTTTCAATCTTCCTATCAGACAATCGCTGACTCTAGATGCCATAGCCATGTGGTGTGGCCGTCAAGCAGGTGCTCGACGGTACCATCTCCGACAAGGGTATTCTAGCACCCATGTCTTCTAAGATCAACGACCCATTGATGAAGGAACTGAAGGAGAAGTATGGCATCTTCCTGGTTGAGAAGACCATTCAGTAAGCCCAGAGCTGCAAAAGTACAGCTCTGCGTGGGACGCAGGTGCAGATGAAGGCTTTGGGGCCGGAATATAGGCTGGGCGCGTTGCTCCCTGGCATTAGACATAGAGTAGGCACGGACTGAAAATAATACTCGTGGTTTATTGTGTGGCATTGACGATATATTCTTATAAATGAAGACTTGCACTCAGCTGATGAAGGCTGCGAAATATCGTGAAACTGGATGTTTTCAGCAAATCGCTAGACATTAACTGTTAGGTTCGCAGGATAGAGTAAGGCAACAGACCCACAGGATATAAAGAAGGGACAGAGGAGATATTGGATTAATGGATCTGGAGCTTATGAGGTTTTTTTTAAAGTGTCTTCGACTCTTCAGATTGTGATGTACTACCACCAAAGTCATTTAGACTAACACTTCCTGTGTTGGAAGTTTAACTTCACAACGCTCACACCATTCGAATACCAATTGTGCAATTCAATTAGAATAATTAACGGTCTTCTAATGCAAGTCGCTACAGGGAGTCTACTACAGTAGACACTGCAAACAAGGTCAAAGTGAGTGGCTTATTGGTTACCTTCTCTGAAGGAAGCTGATCGCCTGGATCTGAAGATGAACACATTGCGACCAATCACCGTCGAATACGGACGACCTGAGCCTGAGGCTTCCCATTAAGAGCTGTTACGCTTGCCTATTCCTGGTATAGCGCAGCAGCACCACAAGGTACAGCTTGGGGTATGCAGCCATGAATCAGCAGCCTACATTACGTCGAGGGTGGACGCCTTCCCCCACCACCCCAATTAACCTACAACAAATGCCCCTCAGAACAACATCAAACTGACGCCTTCTCTCGTTCCGAGTTCCTCACTTCTGTCGCGATCCTAGGGCCGTCTTTCAGGATTAGTCTCTGTGTTAGATACTCTTTGTCCTGTATTATTTCTCCCTTTGATCGCTGGCAGGATGAGTGAGAAGAAGCACGCAAAGCACATCTCCTTTGACCAGGAGGCGCACTCAAGCGCGAGTGATGAGGACCAAAAGGCGGTCGAGGTAGGTTGATCTTTGACCCCGGGAACGCAAAATGACACGTAGCTAATATATTGTCTTGCCATATCTTAGGTCACTTTCGATCCAGGTAATCCCTATCGTCGGAAGAGTTCACTTGTTACCACCGAAGCACCTGTCCCGAAACTCCATAATGTACACGACAAAACACAGTGCTTAGTCCACCAATTTCTTGAGGGTCAAAGGAGAGTGGGGCATAACAAACCCGAAGAAGGTTACAATCATCATGATTATCATGTGCAACATCCGTATAAACCCCACAGGATCGAAGGTGTCGAGGCCGTAGCCGAGGACCAGGACCAAGTTGTCGAGCCCAAAGGTTCAACGAACAACAGCGACCATCGAAAGAAGCTTGCCGTCCTCGATGCCGCCGACAGTGAAGGGAGCGATGTAGGCCAGGTAGACCAGAAGGAGTGGAGACATAAGCTCGTGAAATCGGGGTCAGATAAGAACGGCGCCACCATCGATCATGACGAGTTACACAGCCGCCTGCTGACCAAAAAACAACTGAGTGAGATGGCTTGGGGTGTACGAGAGCTCAGCCGTCGGCTGGGAAGCATGAGACTCAAGTTCAGAGTCAAAACGATCTTCATTCTTACCAAGATTTATGACCAAGACCTTATTCCAAAGACACGCGAGCTTGTCAAGTGGTTGTTAGACAAAGAGAGGGACGTCAAGTACACCGTGTATCTGGAGCGAGATCTGAAAACCAATAAGAAGTTCGACGCAGCAGGTCTGCTAGAGGAACTTCGCCAGGATTATGTTGCAGCAGGCGAATTAGAGGAGGAAAACAGCCAAGATCTTAATAGGCGCATGCGGTGGTGGGACGAAGGCATGTGTCGCACGAGGCCACATACGTTCGATTTTGTGATCACACTTGGTGGTGACGGCACGGTTCTTTACGCTAGCTGGCTCTTTCAGCGCATTGTCCCTCCAGTTCTGAGCTTTGCGCTGGGCAGCCTTGGCTTCTTGACCAAGTTCGACTACGAAGGTTATCAAGAAACGTTGACCAAAGCCTTTAATGAGGGAGTGACCGTTAGTCTAAGACTGCGATTTGAAGGGACAATTATGCGAAGCCAGCCGAAGAGGCAGGTCAGGATCACTGATGGTCAATCAGGGGAGTCAGGATCGGGCGAAGACGATGATGCATTGAGTAATGCGAATCGTGATCTCGTAGAGGAGCTCATTGGTGAGGAAAAAGAGGACGAGCACACTCACAAGCCAGACGGCACGTATGAGATTCTGAACGAGATTGTGGTGGATCGCGGCCCAAATCCAAGTGAGTTTCATATGATCCCCTGTTTGCATACCTGTTAACTGACAAAGAGGGTAAAGCTCTGTCCTACACCGAAATCTTCGGCGACGATGAGCACTTCACTTCTGTCTTGGCAGACGGCATTTGCGTCTCAACACCAACAGGATCAACGGCGTATAACCTAGCCGCGGGCGGTTCTCTATGCCATCCAGAGAACCCCGTCATGCTCGTCACCTCTATTTGTGCTCATACTCTTTCCTTCCGACCTATCATCCTCCCTGACACCATCGTGCTGCGAGTCGGTGTACCTTACGATGCCAGAACCAGCTCATGGGCGAGCTTCGACGGGAGAGAGCGACTCGAGCTACGGCCTGGTGATTATGTGACCATTAGTGCCAGCCGATATCCCTTTGCTTCGGTGCAGGCTCCCGGTCGACGAAGCGAGGACTGGGTGAATAGTATCAGCGGCAAGCTGGGCTGGAACACGCGACAAAAGCAGAAAGCTTACAAGAAGTGGGAGAAATGAGACCTTTTTGCTCTTGTGATACGAAGCTCAATGAATGAATACTTGTAATATCAGCAAACGACACGACATCCAAACGACTGGCGATGTACTCTCCCAAAGGCTTACCAGTAAGGCGAGTGCCACGGAGTTACAAGCTTCACGCATGACTCTGGGCTTGCTAGGCGAGGCTTGTTGGACATTCAGACGACCTCACTGCTTGGCATATTAGCCTGTCTGACCGAGACGGGCTACACTTTACATCTTGCTTGTATTGTTAGACTCTATGTATAGACTCTAGAACAATTCTATGAAACATGGCAGCCGGATCTACTCATTCAAGCCGCTGATGCGGCACACTCGTGCAAAAGGGGAACATGAATGCCAAGATCTACAGCTGTGTGAGGGCGCGGGATCTGCGGGAGAACCGAGGCACATGCAAAACCCTCCGATGCAAGGGTACGATGCGTCCTGCGCAACCGGGTTCCGAACAGTTGCGGCGGGTGGCGATCATTCATTCTGATGGGTGAATCCCTGCGCCGTTTGCAGTTTCATGGACAACGAGGTCACTGGCGATTT
>NW_006921127.1:519701-562969 GCF_000392275.1 Phaeoacremonium minimum UCRPA7 | reverse complement strand
GGGGGGGGGGGGGGGGGCACTCTCATCTCAACGCCAGAAAATGTCTCTCTAGAAGGATTAAGTCATTAGATTGACTACATGCTTTGATGTCTCTGCTTCTTCTTGCAGAAGGCGCCGGACCAAACTAAGATTTACATGGCATATTCCCCCATTCTGGTCTATCTATGCCTGAAATAACCCTGCAAACGCTGTGTTGTGCCATCATTGGGCCTCCTGTTCTCCAACGCCAGTCCCGACATCGTGAAGTGATTCACGTAGTGTAAAGCAAAAAGAGGTTCGCACGCCGCACTGTAACATATTTCGCGCCCAAAAGACATGCAGATGGTGTTGAGGCAAAGCTCCTCGAAACACAAATTGGATTTTTTAGGTGGTGTAAGTAGTCGGTCATAAAAAGGAACTGCAGACATTTCACTCCTCGTCGTCATCGACCGTCTCGACGAAAGTCATCGTAAGCCCTTGGTTGCCGTCGACGTTTAGGTTGACCGCGTCAATGACATCCCTCCTCGAGGCCGAAGAGCTGGCAGCAACTGCGGGGGCAGCTACATTTCGAGCAGCGACGCTATTTTCGGAGGACTGGAGAGCTTTTGAGAGGGGTAGAGAATCAGTATACTAATGCTCTTGGAAGCAGACTAGCTAGTCTCAGTGTAAGTCGAGCCACTCACCAGTTGGGATCCCCGAGCGCACGTACATGGTGGTCACCTTGAGTTTGGGCGAGGACGAGTCCAGGTCGCGCTTGCGCTTCTCAGCAACGCCGGTACCAGCACGAGCAGCAGCCTCCTGGTTGTTGTCGACGATGATACCGACGCCTGAACCGCCCTCGCCAGTACCAAGCTGGACCTTCGGGCCCTTTCCGAGGGCAACCTCGGCGAACTGAAGGGCTCGGTCGAAGCCGGCGAGATCTCGCTTGGCAACGCTAGGTGTCTCGACAACCTCTACACGGGGAGCAATCTCCTTGCCCATGCCTTGGAGTGCGGCGATTTGCTGTGCCTTAAATATGTGTTAGTCCCATGCCATGGTGAGGATGATAAACCGTCTCTCACCTGTTCCTGGAGGGCGGCATCTGGGGCCGCCGCGTTGGCGGTAGTAGGAGCCTCGGCGCCTCCAACGGCGGCGGCGGGAGACTCGGCGGCGGGAGAAGCAGCAGCAGCCGGGGCAGCAGCGGCGCCGTTTGTAGCGGCACCACTGGCAGCGTTGACGGCGGCACCCTCGAGAGCGTTGATCAAGTTTGACACGTCTTGGCCACCTCCGAAGCTAATTTCACCATCACCTGTGGGGCTGTGTTAGCAAATATCGATGTTGATGGAGTAGTCCGGGTACCGTACCAACTACCAAGGCTGGGGAATAGGCGCCAAGGTTAATGTTCAAGGGGAGGGCCACGGCCATGCCGGCGAGAGCGAAGATGTTGTACTTGACCATCTTGACAGACTCTTTGGATGTTTGAAGGGATACTTGAAAATGAAGCAGAAATGAGTGAAAGAGCTTTGATAGTGAAAAGCGACCAGCGACGACCAGCGGAAGAATCGAAGAACGAAAGAAGAAAAGAAACAAGTGGAAACAAGACCAAGATTCCCGAGGAAAGAGACTGTAAGATGGATGAGCGCAGCTGACGAGAGGAAAGAGGGCCAGGAAGCCATGAAGAGCAGTCAAGAGCATTCATATATGGGTTTCTCTGGAGCAGCAGAGATCCACCCTCCATTCTGGACATCCAAGGCGAGGCACTGCCAAGCCGGCGCTCTCGAGGATGCAACCATGGAGGCCAGGTGGCGTCGTCTCGATGGCATCGCCGCCTGAGGGGGTATTGGAATTGGAATTGCAATTGCCTCACAGCACAGCTGCTGCTCAGAGCCTCTCTGCCAAGATGGTTGAGCACAATGCCCATCGAGTCTTGAAACGCAGGTGACACTAGTCGACCAAGAGCCAATGGTACTGTACGGTGTACTATACGGGCGAGAGAGGCTGTGGACCGGGTGCTGGAGACAAGACAAGACAGAGTCACAGAGATCTGGCTGGGCTCTTGGGAGAAGAGATCTCCTCTCCTTGGCCCTTGGCCCTTGGCGGTCGAGGCCAAGAAAAGTGACCAAGAGGCCCCATACGAAGAGAGTCCAATGCGGTTTTCGGACGCTGGAACGGCATTCTGGGGGAGTCGAGCATGGACAATTATTGATCAATGGCGGATGGCAACGCCCAGCGCTTCTTGTTTGAGCGACATCTTGGCTGGTTCTTGGGTGGGTCAAGCACTGCTGAGACTTAGCCAAGAGAGCCGCCAAGGCGCTAATCTTGAGCCCCAAGCGTACGCTACGGCACTGGTGCTGTCACAAGCTTACAGTGGGAGAGAGTGTGTGTGCGGAAACTTTGCTCAGCTTGCTCAGCTATCTGGGGCATGAGTGTGTATGTGATCTTGGGGGTAACTCGATGCCGGCACTTCTGAGGCGGGACCCTGTCGTTGGCTCTGTCCAGCGTCGCTGTCGCAGGGCCAATTATGGAAGCCTCGCCGTCTCAACCTCTCAATTGCTACATCTTGGCGGCATCCGTCCAATCAGATCGGCCTCGGAACGAATCTACACTTTCCCATACCCTGAAGGGAGGCGAACGGGTTGGCACTCTGCCGTCCGCTGCCAGCTCTCCCGGTTCAAGCCCTTTTGAAGCCAGGAGATAGTACACATGCTCACGAGCAGGGGCACACTTAGAACTAAGGGGCAGCACAACAAAGACCAACGACTGCCCTCGTAAAAGTTAGAGTCAGTTCAGTGTCAAGATTGAGACGAGTTCCCTTCCCATGGAAAGCCCATAATGGTGGCCATAATTCCGTTGGCCTTGGTGGAAGCCTCGCTTATCTGGACAAGAAAGCAATACCAGCGACGTGATAATACGGGCCCGTTGGCGGAGAACATTGGCAAATGCTTGTTGTATGACGAGGCATCAAACAACTTGGCGTAGAATCGAGGAGTGTCTTGGAGATTCTTGGCCTGCTTCAAGCTTTCGACCTCCAAAAATAGATCAACACGGGGATGGGAACACTTGACAATTGAACAGCCAGAATCCTCGGCTATTTCATATCGAGGTTACGCTTGCCCTGAGCTTGAAGAGAAAATATAGCCGATGACTTGGCTGAAGCCGCGCATCGGTCTACGCTTCACAGTCAAGCCCCTGGCTGGTGGTTTTCTTGAGACGAAACAATTGTGTTTACAATTTTCAGACTAAAACAAAACAAATCGGAGACCTCCACATGTTTCCGAGATGGATGGATAGTGTAAGGGACGACTCTTTGTGATTGAGTTGAACTTGCAATCCGACAAAACAGCTGCCGGTCTCTCCTCATTCTGGATATGGGAGCGGACGCCTTCTTGTCAGTCGGATTGAGAAAAGGGTAAACTGCTCATAACACCTCCCGTACTATAGGTATGGTAAATGTTGCGGGAAGGCCAAGCGAACTTCATTGGTTATCTTGTCGAAGACTTGAATTCAATTTCTTGCACTACTGCGCCGTAATTGTTACCAAGACCACGCAACCCAATTGTGGGATCTGGCGACTAAAGAATACATACATGTTCCTCCCTTAACTATATAGACAAGTAAGTATATTTGTCTTGCATCTATATGATTCGTGCTAGGACCTTTTTTTTTTGTTTGTAAGTAGAGTGGTTGGCTGCATTTTCTGACAGTGACTACCTACTGTGAGCCGCTAAGTTCACAGTAGTCACTGTCAGAAAACCGCAGAACTACATACCCAGATAAGGTATACACTCCAACCCGCAACACGTCCTCCCTACGTAAAGCAGGGCGCCTTGCGACCCTCTGATGCAATTACTGCAACTCCCCCGTTGGATTCAACGCGACGACGTTCGCTAATCAATTGCGTCGAGTCTTACGAATGCTTTATGAAGGATCGATTTAGAGATCGACCACACCCCGCATAGCATACGACGGTTCATTGGTGCTTGGAATGCGGCTGCCTAAGCTGTAGCTCTCGGCCGATACATCATCGGACCTCCCAAATCAGTTGATTGTCCGACCGTGATCTCAATCAGCTTCATCATCATGAGATAGAGTCTCATCCTCAGTAATAATCAAATTTGTCAATCGGCTCTGATGCTTCAGCGCAATGTTGTCGGAGAAGTCAGACTACTCGCCCGATGTCAGGGCCAAGCCTAAATCCCGAGTCACTTGGGCGCAAGCAGTTATACTGACTGCCCTCCTCCTCTGGTTATCGCTTCATGTCACAGATGTTCCAACATGGCGGCCCAAACAATCCACTGGGAGGCAACATAAGGAGCCCGAACTGTCATCGGTGAACTTCTCTGACTGGAAGAGTCTCAAACCCAGTCAGAATCTATCCTGGACGCCGTGTTATCACCAATATGGTCCACAGTTCTATTGTTCACGCTTAACCGTATCGATGGACTATAGTCGTCCATTGAATAACTCCGCAAACAACCCCAAGGTTCACCTTGCTCTGGTAATGCTGGCCGGGCGCAATCACAGTCTAGAGACTGGTGTCTTCTCCGGATCTCCCTTACTTTTCAACCCCGGCGGGCCAGGCGGACCCGGCACCTTGTTCTTGTTGTTGATCGGTCCTGCACTTCATAAACTTGTCGGAGATCATCACGACTTGATCAGCTGGGACCCACGAGCTATCGGTGAGACCACCCCGGGAGCAGACTGCTTTATGGATGATCAGGAAGACCCGGACACTGTTGACGATCTTGTAAGACGGGATGCCTTGATGAATCGTTTGACGTGGGAAATTGAGGGCGTAGCAGTTGGCCTGCGAGATAGCAGTGCCTCGGCGATCCCAAAAAGGTTCACGCGAGAGAAGGCTGTCGCCAAGTTGTGCCAGGTCAAAGACGCCGAACAAGAGGATCGCAGCATCTTCAAGTATGCGGGCACGCCACACACAGCCCAGGATATGAAGAGCATTATCGAGGCTTGGGATCGATGGCTTGATGACCTCAAAAGCAAAAGGTCTCCTGAAGCCGACTGTGCAGCGGGGTCCATTGCTGTCTACTCACCTCCTGATACCAAAGGCAAACTGGTATACTGGGGCTTCAGTTATGGCACGTTCCTCGGCGCGACATTTGCATCGATGTTCCCGCAATCCGTCGGCCGTCTTGTTCTTGACGGTGTCGTCGACACTGACATTTACTTTCCGAATGAGGACAAGAAAGATACATGGCTCAGCGGAATCCGAGACGCAGACGCAGTATTCGACACATTCTTTACCTATTGTTTCCTGGCTCGGGAGAAATGCCAATTCTTCCGACACTACGACACCAAAGTCAGCGACATCAGACATCGATATGAGACCATCATGGATGATCTAGAACAGGAACCGCAGGTGGTAGTGTCTCCTCTCGCCAAGATACCAGCTATTTTGGACAGAGACACACTTAAGAAAATAATCTTCCAGTTCTTATATTCTCCAGTCCAGCTATTTCCCATAATGGCTGCGATATTCGACAACCTCGACCGGGGAGTGAATCTCAACTTTTTTGTAGCACCGAGCTTGGTCAATGTCTGCGAGAACAAGCTGAATCTACCTATGGTTCTGTCGGACAGCCTTCGAGCCATAGGATGCAGTGACCGACGATGGGCGGTAAGTATATCTCTCATTATCACCTTCATAACTGTCTTCCCCAGAAGAAATCAACGCCCCTTTACGAGCAAAAGTAGACAGGGTAGGAAAGCAAGTGCAGACACACAGACGTTGGGAAATGAATATAAACTTTCATGTTGCCCCTGCCAGATTATAAATTGTTTAATTGCCTTCATCACCATTCGTCGTGTGGCCGTGTATTAACTGAAGATTTATAGGCAGCATCTGATGCGAATGGATTTGAGGACATCTGGAGGAAGTACGGAAAATCTTCGTATTTCACCGATGTCGTAAGTTCACATTCCCAAAATCGACATGATACATTTTTTTGCTAAATGACCCTAGTGGATGGACATTATCGTCATGACATGCGCTGGGTGGAACATAACGCTCGAAGATCCACCGGCTATTGATTGGGACAAGTTCCCAACTGACGACCGGCCAGCTATCAATACCTCTTACCCAATCATGTTTATCTCGAATACCCACGACCCTGTGACACCCCTACACTCAGGCCTTATTCAGTCCCAGCGTTTCGCTCATTCAGGCCTAGTTGAACAGCTCTCTGAAGGCCATTGCTCGTTGGCAGCAGTATCTTTGTGCACAATCAAGAAGATACAAGCATATATCAACAAAGGAAAAGTCCCGAAGCATCCCATAATCATTGGAGATCCACGCAATGATGGTCCTTACTTGGGACTGTGGGAAAAGTGCTTCCCCGACGAGCGACCCTGGATGCCTCTTGGCTCGAAAATCGAGGGAAGTGAATATACCATCCAAGATACCGAGACCAGCGAGGCTTGGATAGAAGTTCGGAAGGCTTTCAACCAATTTCAACAGCGAGAGTCGATCCCACGTGCTTTCCGCTCTTGGACTGATCCAGATGCCAAGGAGGGGGTTCAATCTTTTCTTCGAAATATTAGATAGGTAGGCAGGCTCACAGGAACGGTAGCCCCTCCCGGAGCAATACCAGGTGAATAAGGTAGTGGCCAGAAACCGCGACATGAGGTCGACCTAGATAACCATCTGCACCAGTCCGCACAGCTGTGTTTCGGCGCACAACGGGCAGGACGATCATCCGTTGCGGCTGCAATCTCAAGAGAGAGGGCGTACCATCCTCATTTACTCATATCTGCCTCATTTCTAATTATTATAGTAATACAAGAACAATAAGAGATCATACATTTAAGGTGCGAGAGGCATGTGTGGCATTCACGATTATACAGTATCTATCCCGGCTTTCTGCCGCCTTCAGCATCTCATTAGAATATCAGTGCTCGAGGCTTGGGCAATACTCAAGCACCTATATCTAGGGTTCCACTCGCTGTGGTACAGAGGGCCTCAACCTTGGACAAACGCGATAATGGCTCCCGTACTCCAGCATTAAGGGGTCAGACATTTATGTCTTTAATCAAGCAAGCAGGATGCCGGGATACACTGATAGGGGCCCGGAGTATACTGATACACAAATTTGGTCTCATATATCACTTGAATAACTTGGTGATGATGGCTCTATCTGCGATTTTTACATTCACAAACGTCCACACGTGAGGCTATCAATATAACAATTCAGGGGATGCAGGTGGCTTGAGAATCCTGGTAATTAGGTGCAATTCTACTGGAGAGTGGTGCTTTGGAGGTGGTCCGAGCGCTCTCCTCGGGAGCTCTGGTCGGGAGAAATTTTGGGAAATTTTAACATCAGACCAGAGAGCTGTTCCGCAGGACAACGCAGCTTTGCGCATCCCAATTCTTCACCATCTCCGCTCATTCGTCTTTGCCCTTCTTTTAGTTGTGGGTCAAGATGTCTGCATCTCTCAGAACAATTGCCCCGTTCTTACGGACGGCGCGCTCCTCCTTCAGGAAACCGGCGCATCCTTTGATCGCCCTGCAGAGACAGAGCGCGACCCCAGTCCTTAACCTTTACAGAGGATATGCTGTCTACGAGAGGACGAAGCCTCACGTGAACATCGGTTCGTCCACTTGCCATTACTACCCTCAGTTTGTTCACTGACGTGATATTTCTACAGGCACCATTGGTCACGTCGATCATGGAAAGGTACTTGAATTCTGCCACGTTTTGAAGCCCGTCCAAATCAGCTAATAAATCTTAAATTAGACCACACTGTCCGCAGCTATCACAAAGAGACAAGCCGACAAGGGAATGGCAAACTTCCTCGACTATGGCTCCATCGATAAGGCGCCCGAAGAGCGAAAGCGTGGTATTACCATCTCGACGGCGCACATCGAGTACTCCACTGAGGCTCGTCACTACTCCCACGTCGACTGTCCCGGTCACGCCGATTACATCAAGAACATGATTACGGGTGCCGCCAACATGGACGGTGCAATCATCGTCGTTGCTGCGTCCGATGGTCAGATGCCCCAGACCCGAGAGCATCTTCTGCTGGCCCGACAGGTCGGTGTCCAGAAGATTGTTGTCTTCGTCAACAAGGTTGATGCCCTCGAGGACCCCGAGATGTTGGAGCTTGTCGAGATGGAGATGCGTGAGCTGCTGAACACATACGGCTTCGAGGGTGACGAGACCCCCGTCATCCTGGGCTCTGCCCTGTGCGCTCTGGACGGCCGCCGACCAGAGATTGGCGAGCAGAAGATCGACGAGCTGCTAAAGGCCGTAGACGAGTGGATCCCGACCCCTGAGCGTGACCTCGACAAGCCCTTCCTGATGTCTGTCGAGGATGTCTTCTCGATTGCTGGCCGCGGTACCGTCGCATCTGGCCGTGTCGAGCGTGGTGTGCTGAAGAAGGATTCTGAGGTTGAGCTGGTCGGCAAGGGTGGTGAGGTCATCAAGACCAAGGTCACCGACATCGAGACCTTCAAGAAGTCCTGCGACGAGTCCCGCGCTGGTGACAACTCTGGTCTGCTGCTCCGTGGTGTCCGCAGAGAGGACGTCAGACGTGGAATGGTCATCACCAAGCCTGGCAGTGTTTCCGCCCACACTGAGTTCCTGATCTCCATGTACGTTCTGTCCAAGGAGGAAGGTGGTCGTCACACCGGTTTCCACGAGAACTACCGCCCTCAGATGTACATCCGTACCGCTGATGAGTCTTGCGCTCTTTACTTCCCCGAGGGCACCGAGGACGCCAGCTCCAAGATGGTCATGCCCGGAGACAACGTTGAGATGGTTGCCAAGCTCCACGCACCCTGTGCTGTCGAGGCTGGCCAGCGCGTGAACATCCGTGAGGGAGGCAGGACCGTCGCCACTGGTCTGATCACTAGAATTATCAAATAAACGATACCCTAACAGACTTTCTCCTCTTGGTTCAGTAATTGGATCAGATGGGCGGCGGTCTCGACACAATTTCGCCAACTGGCATGGAAAGGAGTTGAGCGGCACTTTACCATGTATGGCACGGCATACCTATGATGTACTAATATCTGGACATAATTGCTTCGGGTCGCGGTTGTACGTCAGTGTCAAGGCCATATGGATCTCCCCTCTACTTCTCCTCTGTCTTATTTGTGTAGTATAGGCGAAATAAAAGGCAATCATAGACATTCACATCTACGCTCCTAGAACTTACATTGTATGGTGCTGATTCGAGATCGTTTGTGACCTCGTGAGTTTGTAGTGAGAAATTCGCTATGCTCCAAACGAGCAAACTATACGGGCCAATGACGCTCCTCAAAGCGAAGGATTTCTGGACAAGGCGCACATCTGATGTCGAATTAGATCCTTTCTGAATAGCTTCACTAGAATCCCAACACAACGGTTGCGTGGTCTGAACACACAAATTTCACAGCGATCGAAAGCTAGTCCTTCTTCTTGATCATGACGGCCAATACGGCAATAGATGTATTTTTCCTGTCGCGAGGTGATCTCATCTAAGCCATTGTTCCTCCCCGAAGTCGGTTCCGAAACCTATAACCGATGCCAAACCAGACAACTCCGTACAGGCAATAGCCCTGAGAATGCTCATCGTGCGATAGATGGGGTGTTTTTTTATCGAGTCGACCACAGCTCCTCTCCTCCTAGACAACGTTTATCGGTGCTGCGTCCCTGTTAGCAAACGTCCTCCGAATTCCATGCGTGCATAACTGTCGCTCGAGCCGTACCTTGACGAAGCCGATATCGTTGGCCTTCTCACGGAAGCATTGACGGCAGATATCGAGACCGTACTTGCGGATCAGACCGGCGCGGTGGGTGCAGACACGGCTGTAGAGATGATTGTCAGTACGCTGTTTTCCCATCCCATCCTAGGGCTCGTCTTCGAGGTTATTCGGCATACCATGAGCGAGCGCCCTTGCCGTACTTGCGCGGGCGAGAGTTCCAGACGGATTCGTGAGACATGTTTGCTGGTTTCGGCGGTAGCGGTCCCGGGGGGTGGTGTTGGATTGAGGAGGCCGAAAAGTTGCTTGATCTGTCACGATTTCGCGGCTGGGGAAGGAATTTTGGATTTTCTGTGTGGATTGTGGGTTTGGGGGGCCAGTTGGAGGCTAGTCAACCTAGGTTAGCGTCTTTCCGTTGCTAGCTTCGTCGAAGAGGTCAAGCCACAGCACAACAAGCCACAATGGATGGTAAGCTGGCTTATCACCTGCTTAGGTCTTATCGGAAACGACGCTAAGAGTCCCCAAGCGCCTTTTCGGTTGCCACGCCCTGATTAGTGAATGCCGACAGCTGTCCTGACTTGACGTAGGTCCTGTTTATCCAGCTCTGTGAATACTGCAAAGTGGCTTCTTTTGGAGCTTGATTTCAAAGCAACTATCCATCCCTAGGTTTTTTGAATTGACTATCTATCAAGGCATAGTCAAATTCTTCTATAGAGATCATTTGGACTGCTTAGACACTTTTGTCTCTTTTACCATCACTTTCTTGACATTTGTCACCCTAACAAACTTGACCTTAAAATGGTCCTCATCAAGAGTTTCTTGGTTGGTGCTCTGGCGGCTGTTGCAGCTGCTAAGTCTGCCGTCCTAGACCTCACCCCCGACAACTTCGACAAGGTTGTGTTGAAGTCTGGAAAGCCAACTCTTGTGGAGTTCTTTGCTCCGTGGTGTGGTCACTGCAAGAATTTGGCACCCGTCTATGAAGAACTCGCCTCCACCTTCGAGTTCGCTAAGGACAAGGTCCAGGTTGCAAAGGTTGATGCCGATGCACACAGAAGCCTTGGACAGAGGTTCGGTGTCCAGGGCTTTCCGACTCTGAAGTGGTTCGATGGCAAGAGCGACAAGCCTACTGACTACTCTAGCGGCCGGGACCTGGATAGCTTGTCTGGCTTTATCACGGAGAAGACCTCTGTCAAGCCGAAGAAGAAGCTAGAGAAGCCGTCCAGTGTGGTGATGCTCAATGATGGCTCATTTGCAAAGGAGATTGGCGGTGATAAGGATGTCCTTGTGGCATTCACTGCTCCCTGGTGTGGCCGTGAGTAACCTAAGTCCTTTGGATAATTGTACACGGGCAGCTGACTTGAACCTTTCTAGACTGCAAGAACCTAGCACCAACCTGGGAGACTCTAGCCGAAGACTTCGAGAACGAGCCCAATGTCCTCATCGCTAAGGTCGACGCAGAGGCCGACAACAGCAAGGCTACCGCCATCGCCCAGGGCGTCACCTCCTACCCAACTATTAAGTTCTTCCCCAAGGGCAGCGCAACTGCTGAGGATTACAACGGCGGCCGTTCCGAGGCTGACTTCATCACGTTCTTGAACGAGAAGGCCGGCACTCACCGCGTTGCTGGAGGTGGTCTGGATGCCTATGCTGGCACCATTGAGATCCTTGACAAGATTGTCAGCAAGTTCTCTGAAGCTGGCGCCTCTCTTTCTGACACAGCTGCCGAGGCGAAGAAGGAGGCTGAGAGCCTGAAGGAGCAGGCTCAGTACAAGTATGCCGAGTACTACCTCCGAGTCTTCGACAAGTTGAGCAAGAACCAGGACTTTGCTTCCAAAGAGCTTACTCGTCTGGATGGTATTCTCAAGAAGGGTGGCCTGGCCCCGACCAAGCTGGACGAGCTCACCAGCAAGACCAATGTCCTGCGCCGTTTCCTCCAGAAGGCCACTGGCAAGGATGAGCTGTAAATTATTGATAGGCGGATTTCATTACGGTTTTCTATATAAAGCTGATGCGTAACGTCACACAAAACTCAGGGTAAAGGCAATGCGAGTTGGAGTTTCCATTTGATACCATATCCAGACACTATCTCATGATTGCATTCCTTCGTGACTCCGTGATCCATGTGATCCCATAACGCCGACTTTAAAACCTGTATGTAACAAGTACATGATGTTATGACTGCTTCGAACCTGAATTGCTCTCGTTGTTTGCCATCAAAGCAGCTTCAAGATTGTCTAAACGTCTTGACATCTCGTCCACTTGTCCTAAGCTTTAGTGACATTCTCTACGAGTGGGACAGTGGGACAACTTACTCTTCGCGAAGATCTCACTCGACACGCCGGCGAACTTATTTGAGAGTGTGTTTAAGAGTTCGTCAAGCTGAGCAGTCAGTTCGGCTCGCGCATCATCGGAGTTCTACATAGCATGGTTAGTCGGTGAGAGACTGATTTGAGCTGGTAAGGGTAAGCAAAACTGACGTTCGTCTGGCTGCTAGTATCTGCGCTATTCGATGCCATTTTGAGTACGTTTCTCAGCTGCTATTTAGTGACAATAGCCGGGCGAAGATGAGAATAGGTAAAGACAGTCTTGGGCAAGTCGCGCTCATTCGCTGTGTTTCGATGAGAGAGACAGTGGTACATAGAGGGACTGTAGGTGGGGCTGTCACTATGGGAAGGGGCATGTTGCGCTAGGTTAAGACGGGTTTAGCCATCTAATGGGGGCTGTCCTCGGGTGATGGTATCTAAGCTCCCCGAAGCTTCAACCTCCAGCGCTTCCTTTGACTTAGACATTGCCTCATACGAGTCACCCAGTCCAGTCACCAGCACACAGCGCATCGAGGATGGAGAAAACCTCCTCTTGTATCGCCGAATAAACTCCAAATCGATGAATTAATTGCATTTGGCCTTAGCATTGTGCTAAGGCAGTTTGCCCATCATGCCTCAGCCTCAGGAGAATGCTCGGGCATTCATGTTCATCATCCTGATCATGTGGCTCATATTCTCTCCCGACAATGGTCCAGGACTACTCACCACTCCATCGATAACGGCCGCTCGACTCGAACGACAACGACATGCCCACGGCGTCCTGAATTCGACAAAATGGGGAGACTTCTCACCGCTTCAGCCGGACGACCCGGAGGGCGCAGCTCCTCGGTATCTAAATCTTACGGGCTTTAGAAAACAAGATAACTTCGCATGGGAAGACTTGGGCCGTTTTAGAGATCGCTGTGTTGAATGGAGCAGGAATACTTTCCCGGCATCACGCGAGCAGAATCCGTGGGACATGGGCAACCAACAGGCTACATGGCGGAATGCAACCGGTGTCGTGAAAGGACCTTGGGTGCGGCGGAATGCCTCTGTACCAAGGCAGTGGACCAGTTATAACTTCACTGAGATGACGCCCTTGATTTCCTGGAGCGGAACTCATTCGGAGTGGAGCAGGAACTTGACCGCGTCCGATGGCGCCATGTTGGTGCGCCTTGAGGACAAGCAGAGGACGCTGGAATATGAGGAAAAGAAAGACTTCCCGCTGCTTACTACAGGCGGTATCGTGAGAGAGGTCTCCGCAACTGTCACTCTGGAGGATGATGCCATGTACGGGGGCAGTGGCAGCAGTTATGACATGATGCTCCACGGAGTGCACTGGCCCCAACAGGGTGCCATGCTGCTGACAACTACGAGCGAGAAGTTTTATGGAATATTTGGATTGCCCCATCTTTCTCCAGACCCAAATTACTTTGCGTCAAGTCAAAAGCTTCTCAATGAAACTCTAGACGAGACTCTACGCCGAAAGGAGAGGATGACATTTTCGGACCCCAGCAACCCCTGGAGCTCGACTGCTGATGCCCCTGGGGAGAGTTGGAACCCATCTCCACACTGCGAGTATATCATGTACTTACAGGTGCAACCCCTCAATCCGGCTCACATTTGGAAAAAGGATATGACTGGCCTAGTCAATGAAATTGAAGACGAACTTCGCAATCCTCTCGGCGCGCCAATACCTCAAGTTCCGGAGCTGAGGATGTCAGCCGTCTTGTATTCCCCCGACTGTGCGTTTTTCTTAGAATCGAAAGGACCTCCAATCTATCCTGTTGCGAATGGACGCCACCTAGTTGGCATGAAAGAGGAGATATTCTTATGCGAGGCTAAGACGTGGCTGCTTGTCTTTGCTGCTGTTATATTTGGGCAGATCTATCTCTTAAAGGGGCAGATGAGGGAATCTGCCACCCCTTCTACCATGGGTCGCATTAGTTTTTGGACAGCAAGCGCAATGGTATTAGCTGATGGTCTGATTTTTGCGAGCTCGTCGGCTTGGAGCTTGTCTGCCTCTGTCACCTTCCTGCCCTCTCTAATGACTACGTTCTCGGCCTTCTTATCCATGACAGTTGGTGGTAGCTTTTTGGCAGAGATATACAAGGTCCAAGAGCCAGAACGGCGAAACAGAGACCGGGAGCATACACCGAACAACTCGACTCCTCGGCCCCCTGCAACGCCGACACCGGCTTCGGGCGGTTTACCCCGGCCTGTGACTGCTGGGCCTCCTCGAGCCGACTCCCCACCTATAATTATACCATCAGATCAGGATATCGATGCCGAGATCGTGGAAAATACCACAGCCGGTGCGGCAGCCGTTCCTACGGCAGGCACAACAGGCAATGGTCTTCAGCAAGCTCGGGCGACCACATTTTCTACTATAGCCGGCCGATTTATACTTATCGGCACCTGCATCCTCTTCCTCTCACTAGCTTCGATGTCGTGGTGGGCATCGCTACGTGCGGCGTATGTCAACACACTAGCGTTCGTCTATCTCTCGCTCTGGGTTCCTCAGATATATCGAAATACGCTACGGAATAGTCGTCGGGCATTTTCCTGGCGCTTCATGATCGGCCAATCGATCCTGCGGATTCTACCGTTCTCGTACTTTTATCTCCGCAGAGACAATCTTCTGTTTGCAGAGACGGATTGGAAGGCCCTGGCTGTCCTTGCAGGCTGGCTCTGGATCCAGCTATGGATCCTAGCCTTCCAAGACATCCTAGGGCCCCGGTTCGGACTACCCAAGGGGTGGATGCCGGAAGCGTGGGACTACCATCCTGTCTTGCGCGAGGACAATCTCGAGGCTGGTGGTTTGCCGATAGGGCTTGTATCGTCGTCCGCTCCCGGGTCACCCAGCCTTGAGAGGGCCAGGAGCATGAGCACCGGGGAGGGCGATCGGTACAGAGACAAGGATAAGGAGAAGAGGCGCATGAACACACATGTCATTGATTGTGCAATCTGCCGGGAAATACTCGAGGTCCCCGTCGTACCAGCCGGTGCAGAGGCGGACCCGACTTCAGGCGGCGTGGCTGGCGTGTTTGAGCGCCGGAAATACATGGTCACACCTTGCCGGCACATATTCCACAGCGCGTGCCTGGAAGGCTGGCTCCGGTTCCGGTTACAGTGTCCTATATGTAGAGAGGAACTGCCCCCTCTGTAGGCCTATGCATATAGAAATTTGAAATGTATAATATCGTTGGTCCACATTTGCATCTTTGCTGTAAAGAGGTCAAGTGGTAGGAGATATCCCGAGATCTAAGTTATGATACTGAGCCTAACAAATAAGTGTGGTCCTCAGCGTTGCGCGCGATAGAAGCGCTACCAATCATCTATCGATGAGGTCAGGTGTCAAGCCATTGATAACGATAACAAAGCACTAACCAGCCTACATTATCCTTGGGGCCCGAGACCCCACCACTGGAAACCAGAATATGCTGGAAATATCGTCACCGCTGCTCTTTGTTTGAGCCGAGGGTGGCCGTCTTCCTTTGAGGACAGTTCTTAGCACGAAACCTTGTGAAGTTGAATCCGATTCACCAGGAAATTGGCATTCGGATTGTTTTGAAATGGAAGCAAACATGTACTCAGAGTACCTTGGTAGATTCGTTACGCATATCCAAACAGTTGAGGAACAATTACAATCCCCGTTGAAAGCGGGAGCGTTGCAGTGGAGACCTGAGGGCAGGGTGAGCTCTTGTAAGTGGGTGGTGCAAGCCTGCCCCGCCTGCGTCACTACCTCCTACCACCAGCCAGCGCTGGCCATCGAACCTTCTAGTGCTGCCCGTCCGGACAAAGAAGCCTCCTCACTATATCCAGCTTCGCAGCCTTAATCGTCTGGCGACACTTCCAGAACAGCCCTCCCTCACCACTTGACTTAAACAACTCCTGCAGTGGTCCAACCTCATTGCTCAGTCCCTCCTCACCATATTTCATCAAACTCACTTCTGCAAACTCACCTTTGCATCGATTCACGGCAAGCAACACGACCTTGTCACGATTCTCTACCCGTTGTATCCTTCCCCATACAACACCAACCCAACATCAACACCACCTCAATTACCTCAGGCGGCACAAGTCACGCCTATATTTCTCTCCTGCGTAGGACCTCGAGAGTACTTTGAGTGTATTCCGGTTTCTTAACGCAGTTGCCACATCACATTTTACCGTAAAACACAACCATGGTCAAGGAAACGAAGCTCTATGACCAGCTGGGCGTCAAGCCTGACGCAACCCAGGACGAGATCAAGAAGGGCTACAGGTAAGCTTCCTCTCAATTGCATATCTTGTCTCCAGAATTCCCCAGACTCCTCCATCACAATCGGGATATTCCCGTTATATTCTTCACATGTGTCCCACCCCTTCTCCCTCACTCAGCAACAACTGTCAACCCGCCCATTAGCCGACATGCAAACTAACCATCGATGTGTACAGGAAAGCAGCTCTAAAATGGCACCCAGACAAGAACAAGGACAATCCGGATGCGGCCGAAAAGTTTAAGGAGTGCTCGCAAGCATACGAGATTCTCTCTGACCCGGAGAAGAGACAGACATATGACCAGTTCGGCTTGGAGTTCCTGCTGCGGGGTGGCGCACCAGCTCCGGATGCCGGCGGCAACCCCTTCGCTGGGCAAGCAGGTGGCATGCCTGGCGGATTCAGCGGCTTCGACTTCGGCGGCGTGCCCTCTGGCGGCGGGACGAGGACATTCCACTTCAGCACAGGTGGGGGTGGAAGTAATGGATTCCACTTCAGCGACCCAACGAGCATTTTCTCCGAGTTTATGCGATCCGGAGGTGCGGGCATGGGCGGCGCTGGCGGCGCCGGCGGTGATGACTTTGACGACATATTTCAACACTTTGGCGGCGCTGGGCGAGCATCTGCGGGCTCACGGTCGTCCCGGGTTCGCTCTACATTCGGCGGTGCTGACGCCATGGGAGGCGGCGCCAGAAGAGCTACAACACCTGAAGTGACCACAGTAGAGCGACCCCTGCCCGTGTCTCTGGAGGATCTCTTCAATGGAGTTACCAAGAAGATGAAGATCAAGCGCAAGATGTTTGATGACACAGGCAAGCGCACCACCACAGACACCGTCCTAGAAGTGCCCATCAAACCAGGTCTCAAGAAGGGCAGCAAGATCCGATTCAAGGGTGTGGGGGATCAAGAAGAGGGCGGACAGCAAGATCTCGTCTTCATCGTTGAGGAGGTAAGCTACAACCAAAAAGATCCTATTTAGTGAACAGTATGCTAACAAACTTTGCAGAAGAAGCACCCCATCTTCACCAGAGAAGGCGACGACGTCCAGATGAATGTTGATCTCGACCTGAAGGAAGCTCTGACAGGCTGGAAGCGAACCGTCGCTACCATTGACGGCAAGCAGATTAATTTGGACAAATCTGGCCCTACGCAGCCCGGTTCTTCAGACACATACCCATCTCTCGGCATGCCAATCTCCAAAAAGCCTGGACAGAGGGGCAATTTTGTCATCAAGTACAACGTCAAGTTCCCCACAAGCCTCACAGGGGATCAGAAGCGCAAGCTCAAGGAGATCCTATAATTGAATAATGAAGCAACCACAAATTTCTCCTCGCCGAAGATCCCTCGAAGGCTACCAGATCTCCAGTAGAGACAACTACGACGAATCAAGATACTAGGACATCTAGCTCTACCCAGTGTCCAACGCTTTGGGACTCTTGGTAAGACAGTGCTAGACGTCGCAACATTTAGCAACTTTAGCCATCCTGCAATGGCATTTACCGCATGGGTCATGAAATGAAATCACGGGGCATGGAGTTCTGGGCGGCCGGTGATGCCTCCTTGTTTTTGCTTGATATATGATCAGGATGACCAATTTTATAGATAGTAATATCAGACTTGCATAATGAAGTTTGTTGCTAGTTACTGCCCAAGTGACATGAGTGCACATTTCGAGGTACATCCAATCATCACAGCCGGAAAGCGGCAAGTTTTTGGTCTTAACTGATATAGCCGTACGCTGGCCAGTATGTCTTTGCTCGGGCCATTGTCCCAGTTCACGAGCACCCGTAACGTGCCAATCTAAAGCATTGCTAGGGGATAAAAGTTCAGTGAGAAGAAATCATCCTTGAGTCATTTATTTCCACCTATATATTATAGACAATTATTTCTAAATGGTTACTACATAGGAGCTGATTGGAACTGTCTGACGCCCGGTGTTGCCCGGTGAGCTGTCACATCTCAACTTGTGCATGACTTAGGTAAAGGCCACTGTCTGACAACACCTTAGATTTCTAAAGCGTAAATTTAGTTTGTGAAAAGGCTCGATGAATTGTCGCCAGGCCGCCTCTCTTCACCTCAAGCTGATAGAGAAAGGTCTTCAAACCAAGACCATGCAATTTCCCGCGTACTCTGTGTATACAAAGATGGCCACCAGCCGTTTCGCAGCAGGATTACCTTGGTTGAAGCGGCTATAGCTGCAGCAATGGCCTGAGGATCTGCATCTGGAGGAAGACTTATGGGAGGATTGATACTGCTGGTCGGGCCGTTGCCGTGTTTTTGTGAGGACGAACGCTAAACCCGACGTTGAATGCGCCGCCAAGCCAAGAACTTTAGTGCATTTCACGCGCCTTATGACGTACATACAGTACATTGAGGGGTAAATTTTCAGGGATGTGCCGCTGCCGTGTCGGGCGTGTAGCGGGGTCTCAGGGTCGAGGTTCCGAAGAGGAATCAGAGGCATTCGATTGCATTCCCACATGTCAAGTGTCCCATCGACCTTATTACCGCGCGATTTCCCTCCTGAAGATCACTTCTCGTCATCCCCTCGCACTTCAGACGCCGCCAGGCTTTGCCTACTGTTCTAGCAGATCTCCATATCTCCAGATCTCCAGACTCCTCCACATCTGTCTGTGCAACTTTTCGTTGCTGTCCTCTCTGGTCCACTTCTTCCCCGGATTCTCGTCCGTCGATCATCCACATCCAAACGCACAACATGGCGAAGATCACAACCCTCCTCTTCGACTGCGACAACACGCTCGTCCTCTCAGAGGAGCTCGCCTTCGAGGGCTGCGCGGACCTGATCAACGAGATCTGCAAACAGCGCAGCGTCCAGATCCCGGAGCCCTTCACCGGCGAGACCCTCATCAAGGAGTTTGTGGGCCAGAACTTCCGCGGCATGCTCACGTCGCTACAGCAGCGCTACAACTTCGAGATCAGCCCGGAGGACACCGAGGAGTATGTCAAGCGCGAGGAGGACGTCGTCATCGCCAAGCTCAAGGAGGCGCTCAAGCCCTGCCCCGGCGTCGACGCCGAGCTCGACAAGCTGGCCGAGCACAAGAAGTACCACCTAGCCGTCGTGTCGAGCTCGGCCCTGCGGAGAGTCAAGGCCAGCATCGAGAAGGTCGGCCAGGACAAGTTCTTCGACGGCGAGCACGTCTTCTCCGCCGCGACGAGTCTGCCCAAGCCGACTAGCAAGCCGGATCCTGCCATCTACCTGCACGCGATGAAAGTCCTGGGCAAGACCGCCGACGAGTGTGTCGCGGTGGAGGACTCGAAGAGCGGTACACTCAGCGCGACACGAGCTGGTATCAAGGCCATTGGATACGTCGGCCCTTACGCGGACGACAAGAAGGCCGAGATGGAGAAGGTGCTACGTGATGCTGGCGCCGTGGTAATCATGCAAGATTGGAGCGAGTTCGAGTCTTGCCTCGAACAGATTGAGAGCGGAAAGGTATAGACATACACCTAGAGGGTAGAACCCGGCGATACTTGCATGCGGGGAATTGCCCGTGCTTTCAGATAGAGAGATCTCTCTTGGGTATCATTATTGAGTTGGCGATAGAATCAACCTCAATAGACTTTGGCATACGGTGTGTTACCGATGCCCGTCCATCAAAAAGCTATTTACGCTCTGCAGAGTGGACCTGCTAGGATTTGCCTCGGGCATGGCAGTCATTATGCGGCCCAGTCTAATCTTGATCATATTTTTGTTGAAATCAGTAGTCCCGTCCTTACTCCTGAGCTTGCCCTTGTCATCAAACAGCAGGCAATCAATAGCGAGTGCCACACCCACCGAGATGTCTTTCCCACTTTCACATGTCAACAAGACACTACCCCGTAACTCGCTGCCGGTTGCCTCTGCCCTGGCTAGATATTGACCTACAAATGAGCAGATGCTAGGTAGTGCCTGGCGAAGATTCCGGCTAGCCAACTTGTGCTTTCCAATGCCTACCTTCATCAGGGAGGGAGCCTTGGCCCATTCTTCCGGCTTGGTGGTCCCTGGGTCGAGAACCACCCTACACCCACCAGGCTCAGCCCAGTTCGTCGCAGCCGCCAGGGGCATGACATAAATATTCGGCGTGAGCCGTGTTGGTGGGGACCCATTCGACATGCTCCCGTCGGTCTCGGAGACCAATGAGGCAATGAGAGCTGGGAGGTCTGCCTCAGGAGTTGACATAAGCTGATCCGCATGCTTCCAGAAGACAGGGGGCGTCAGCCCTAAGGCCCAGTTCTCGGTATCGTCTCCCGCGCCTTGGATGTACCCTCCCTCACTCATCTCGCCGCCGACGACTCTCCGGGAGGACGTGCAGCAGATGACTGGGTGGAAGGTCTCGAAGACCTGATCCACTGGTACAAGCTTGCTCTCCTGGGTTACCCACATCGGCCTTAGGGGTTTAGATATCTGGGTCCCTAGAGCATCTAGGTCGATACCCAACTGATGGAAGGATTCTAGAAACTGAGGAATGCGGTCTGACATCTGACTGCCCTCGGAGTCCGAAACCGTATTGGGCGGAACATAGAGCTGATGCGCGGCTGTGTTGTCAGGAAACAGGGCTCGGTTTAGCACACAGCACCAGACTGGGATGGTCTTGCTGAGGGCGTCGGGCATCCCTACGACAGATCAGCGACACCAGAACGATTAGGTACTCGGGCAGAACTCTAAGACTTACTCTTTCCTCGCCTGGTAGAATCAACAACTATGATACTAGATACGGACAAGGTTAGCCACGAGGTCCTACAGGACCACAATAACCAGGGAGAAGTAACACGGACCCATCATGCTGAGATATCAAAGGAATCAGGTGCAGATTTAGCCTCCGGGAGCTGAACTTCCACTGGCCTGTATGACCATCTGTGCTCTTGAAGTACGCTGAGGCAGCTTTGACCTTTGGGTTGATATACCAGCTACCACAGCGCTCGTTGGCTACAAGTGGTCTGCCAAATGCAGACGAGACTTCCTCTACGAAGTCAGCATCTTGCTGGATGGACCGTAGCCGATTGGTGATGGAGAGATTGGCGCGCTTGAGATCGCCGAGGAGTTTAGAGAAGTTGTGGTTCGCCTGGTCTGAGAAGACCAGGTCGGACACGGACATGCTCGCCTTGGGCCTTGAATAGAGAATTAGCGAGAATTTGGTTGATCAGAACAACTTGCCACTCACTGTACCGATGCCTATACCAATTGAATGATATCTGATTTGATTGCACTCATCAGACGGTGTGTCATCCTCCGTTACGCTTGACCAGATGTCAATGTTTTTTTCATACATTTGGCATGCAAAAATGGAGCTTTTCAGTGCTGTAGTCGCCATAAAGTCTCAGAATTCAATCTAGTGGCTACCTTAGGCAGTCTAGTCCCCTGAACTTAGCACTGTTAGTGAGGCGCTACTAGACTAATTCAACTACAACCAACTGTGACTGGCACCTTCTGTATTTTTTGAACATCGTCAAACACGATGTTTGCAATTAAAACTTGAAATTCCAGATGCCACTAAATAAAAAATCAAAGCACAGTGAGAATAGCTATCAAGTCACTCACAACATCGTTCAATTGCGGTTGACGCGCCAACGATCTCTATTGCAGCCTGATAGATCGAACTTCCTAAATGGGTCCTCAAACAACATCAGACTTAAGACTCGAGAATAAGTTTACCTTAGATCCGTGCTATTACTTCCAGGCAGCCACATTTGAGCCAGTATAGGAAAGACTTATCTCTTTGATATCTTTGGCAGACGACAAAGTTAAAGACCGGAGAAAGAGCGCACTCGACAGTATATCACACTTGGCCGTATAAGCTGCTCATTGCTCAGAAGTGTTATAATTGAAGATCATGGCTCTCCAAACCCCAGCAGGCGTCAAGAACAAAGAGGCGCCAAAGTTTGGCTGGGACCATGATGTTCCTGAAACGCCCTTCTGGTCCGATCTCAAGTTCACGACAGGGCGCAACTTCCTCCAAAGCTACTCGCCTGACGAGCTTGGCGGCATTGCTGCCGATTTCGAGCGCCTCAACACGGCGCCGAAGGAAGACAAGTTGCGGTTCCTCCTCGAAACGCTCAACACCTCCCTGGCTGCTAAGAACGCAGACGTGCTCATCAAAGAAGACTACAGGCTATGGTCAAAGATAATGGTGGCCCGCATCGCGTGCTTCTCGGAGCTGGGGCTGGTCACGGAGCAGGAGGAGGCGATCCAGACTATGATCGACAACCCGCAGGAGCCGGGCGGGACCAACTACTCGGCGCTGAACATGATGGCCAGCATCAGAGAGGAGCGGGGAGAGTACCCGGAGGCTGAAAGGCTGGCTAGACATGTCCTGCCGTGGCTGGAGAACCTGCCGGGTTTGGAAGGTCAGGACAGCCCGCCTGCTATGGGCACGCGGCGGTGCATCATTCGGTGTCTTTGGAAGCAGGGCAAACGGGATGGCGCGAAGAAGTTCGCCGACGAGACACGCGAGATCATTGAGGGCATGAGTGAGAAGCAGAGCAAGTTCATGAAGTATCAAGATGATGAGAGAGGGTACCTGGCGGAACAGTTAGACGAATTGGAGAAATGGGACAAGGAGCAAGGCAAGTAGAGTAAATCGCGAGTTGCTGTGCAGTTGGAGGTCAAGAGCCGCATGGAGACCGCATTTAGGTTGTCATGAGGCTGAGACACTCGAGAGCTCGGTGAGGCAGCATCTTCCTTTAGTTAGATAGCTGGTGTTGCTGGTAACGAGCTTATGCCGTAGATACCCTTGACCGAGCTGCGGCTGGAAGGCTGAATGAAAGTCAAGTGTTTTCACCTCTCAGAAGAATTCGAGGACTCTTCAGTCTAGCCAGTACACAGAAGTTCATTACCCCACGGTTCTGTGAACAAAGGCATGTGCTCTGGCGCAACGCTCGGTGACCTATCTTGGCGAAAACTCCGCACCATCTGTTGGAGAGAAGCAGCATTATGGACTTATCGGCGACAATGACCCATCCCGCAGGTCCAACTGTCCCGCCGATCCGGACGATGAGATGAGCTTTTCGGGCCTTTTTCTGACGCATCACGACGCACACGATGCTGGGGTAGCACATTCTTTGAGTCTGGTTCAAGCGAGAGGCGCTTTGATGTTGTACAGGATTAGGATATACAGTAAAAACTGCCGAGGCAGATCACAAGCGGTATGCAATTCTACTGGTTACCAGGATCGTGCAAAAGGATGCAGACGGAGCGAGTCCGTCTGAGTCAGATCATAGAAAACAAGCCACAACTATCCGGAGGTTGAGCCGAGAAGAGGGACGAGGACATATTGGGAAAGTGACACCAGATAGACCGGCAGTCGGGGCGGTTGAAGCCCGACTGAACCTTGTGTGCTTTGTTTTTTGTTCTCTCGAACCGACCAAACTTCGATCGGCTAAGTTCAAGATACCTTGTGCGCGCTCGTTCGCTAAGATAATAATTACGAACGTATATTATCCAAGGAGGTCAGCCTGAACGGTATTGAGCGGCCTGGTTGACATCACAGTTGTATCAAGGTGTATCAATCCCGGGCAGGTTACAGGGCTCCCTGCAGCGTTAGGGCGACCCACACCGGCGGCTCCGGGGCGCTCAGATCAAGCGAAATGCGGGTGCCTCCAGTAGCACCGGCCACCAGCAGAAGCCGCAGAGCGCCCCAACTGCTGGTGCACAGAGAGGCACAGCCCCCGACGTGGAGGCCAGCAGGGATGAAATTGCCATGGGGGAGAGAGCTGCAACGTGACGCCCGGGAATGCGCGGGGTCGATGATGTCCAGTGAGAACCGGGCGATTCGGCGCCAGGCAACAAACAATTGAAGATCTAAGCCACGCTCTCATCACTAGACTAGGTAACTCTCTTCACCCTGGGCCACACCCGGCAGTAGTATCTGTGGCTGGTGGGTCACAAGCAAGGAGATGGCGAGGGAATGTGTTTGCCATGACGCTGCGATAAGCGTGGTTGAGAAAGCGAATGTATTTTGGGGGGCTATCACGGGTAGGTCTGCCGGGCGACTTGGGATGCGCAGGGTCGTCGAATCGAACTCACCCCCAGCAGCGATCGTGGCGCAGCCTGCCTTCGAGAAGGTTTGGAACATTTCGAGGCAGCCCACCAGAGCGCCCTGTCACGGATGTCTGTCCCACATCGTCGGTCGGCTAACACAAGACAACACATGTCTTGACCGCTGGTTTGAGCCCCCCATGCAAAGAAGCGAGCTCAGAGCGGTAGCTGGGAGCTGGGAGCTGGAACCTAGGACTCACGAGCACATACCCAGGAGCTGCACATGCAAATGCCATATTGCCGATTCAACTGGAGCGATTAGATAGCTACTGCTCCTGGCCTCTGCAGCATTAGGCTGGCATCTGCCTTGGACTTCGGTGAATGTAGAGTAACTGAGGCCTCTCGCCACAACTCTTGGGAAGCATCGCGAAACGTTCGATCCAAATTTAGAGTTCGAGCCGATCCAAGCTGTTTCTAGGAGATAAGTTGGGGTCGGCCAAATTCGAGTCCGTGTCGTGTATTGCCCAAAACGGGAGAGCTGTGATGGGATAAAAGGGGTTGTTGATTAGACTTTAAGGGGGACAACGGCGTCCAGCGAGGTGATTGGAAGGAGAACGGTGGGGTTCGGGGCCCAAGACTCTGGCATGATCTGCCAGACGACTCAGTCTCGCAGGCCGGGAGAAGGGGTGCCTTCGCAAATCAGAGACTCGTGACGGATCTCGAGGTAGGGCTGACAACACACACACGGTACTCTGATTGTACTGCTGTCCTGTCGCAGGAGTGGCAGATGGCTGCATGACGACGTGGGCAGGACGGTTGGCCCATGGGCCACTTGGAGGCCTTGCCCGGCTGATTGCTTCCCATCCATGCGCGCTCGTCCTTGTCATTAATCGCTGCGACTTTGGTGCAATTGGCTGCAGTCATGGTCTGCCCATCAACGACCGACCGAGTCGCAGTGGCCAATGGCGCGCGGCGAGCCCCCCAGAAGGATTGAGATCCTGAGCGCCCGTAGGGCTGAAGTGGTGGGTATTCCAGAAGGACTCTTGGGTCTTGGCCTGTTCGAGGAGGGCCAAAACGGTTGGTACACCTAGGGGACTAGTGCCTATCACGTACATGGCCCTAGCCAATCCGTTCGCCCTTAGTCGTCGAACTACTAGGCCACGCACCCACGGAAGCGGCCCGTCAAGACACCAAGTCGACGGCATGTTTCAAGGTCGAAGGCTAGGAAATGGGTATAGGGATCAAGTGGACGCTTCCTGAAAAGTCGGCATTGGTATACTATAGGGATGTGTTGGTAGATGCAGGCTGCAGAGGTTGAGTGAGACACAACGAGACGCATCCATCCCCGTTGGAAGAAGACCTGCATAGGGCTGCGGAGAAGGTTGCGACGGGACGTGTAGATCGTCGTGGCGGCCTGCATTCTTCTGAGGGGCGCGACTCCTCTTCATTAAATGCTGGGTCCGAGGCAAGCGACAAGAAGGTCCCTTCTGCTTGTCACCGCTGTATCATCCGTTCATGTTTGTATCTATGAGGTAGACTGCATTGAATCCATGGAGCTTACGTCGCAGTTGATGGAGTCGTGTCGAACACTCATTGCTTGCCTCCTCACGAGTCTGGGGAGACGGAAACACACTCCCGTCCTGACAGGCCCACCTCGCAAGTTTCTCAACACGAAAATGAGGTACCGTGCGCCGTATCGGTTATTGTGAAGCTTCAGTTCCTTGAGCTGAGCTGAGTTGAGCTGAGCTCTGATCATCTCGGTGAACCGTGAGCTTGACGATGGCTGGAATGGACGCATTTGAGGGGCATTTGAGGGGGAATTATGCTCCGCCGGCAAGATTAGGCGGCCGAGACACAAAGAGCGCCGTGTTGAAAGTACCATGGTTGTCAACATGCTTGCGGGTTCTTCTCTGAGCACGGAGCTCTACCAGAATTGAACCTCTGGCAAAACAAAAGACGAGGGGCTTTTCTCCCTCTCTCTTTTTTCTCTTGGTATTGGACTGCCTGGGGGAAAGCCATTGTAATGGGTCGGAAGAGTTTACGGACCCGCTTGACCAGCACTACTTGCGGCCGTGTTCTCTCCCGGCTGCTCTATATCTCTACCTTGCATTTATTTGGCTTGTTGAGAAACCCGAGATGTGACTTGCCGCCTGGGTTACCCGCCTCGCTTGCCTGACCTGACCTGCGATGCGATATATTATGCCGAAAAAGGACTTTGCCCGTCTCCAACACAATAAAACCACAACCGTCAGCGGGGACTGCAGGAGAGCTCTTTGTGGGCTCGGAATCCACCAACATCTCCCAAGTCTCTTTCCGGAAGTTCGGCTTGGCAAATGATGTCGTCGATCAGATGGAGACGAGAGAGTAGCAACAGCGAGGGAGCCCGGCGCAGACGGTCGATTTGCTAGGCCAGCCAATCGCAATTCTGCAGTCAGCCAGCCTGAGCACCGCCTGGTGAGACCCTAGGAGGAAACCTTGCAGCATGTGGCACCCCCCTCTTCTGCCCATATGCGTGTGCTGCAGCCATGACACGATGACTGGGAACAAGACAGAGCACAGCACCAGCACTACGACTACTAATACTACAACTACCTAGGTAGGCAAGAGCTTGGAAGAGAGCACTAGGTAGCCAACTCAAAGCTAGAGCAGGTTTCTAAATCTAGGGGTAGGACAGGGAGAAACCAGCCTAACACTCTCACCTGGCGTTAATCGTAAAGATCCAAACTCACTTACCCACATCGGCCACCTAACTATGTAGAGCATAACATTAGAGCCAAGACCATCCTAGTGTTGACGAAGATGCTGCTGGGCGCAGGCCGCCGGCATCACATATTCATGTGTGCAAAAGTGGATGTTGGTTTTACTAGCGCGACCCCTCCCTCGTTTCTCGTGTTGTCTCTTGTGAGTCTTTGTCGCAGTAAGTCGTGGGTAGCCGTGGTCCCAAAGGAAGGCAATGCAAGCAAGGCAGGATAGATAGATAGATAGATAGAAGGAAAAGACAGCAGTAAAGAAGAATTGATCTGGTATGCGGGTTCAGGGAAATGGCAAATGGAATGAATGCCTGTTGCCTCCGGACGGTGTAACAACACCCAAATCTCTACCATATATTACTCTCTGCATTGCCCTCCCATCCTTATCCAAACCTCGAATTCCCTGCCCTGCCCTGCCCTGCCCTCCTTTGCCCTGCCTCTACTTGCATGTTTACCTTCATATCTATCTATATTATCTGAAGTACTTCAAATACCGTACTGTGCTGCACGGTAAAGGCGTACAGCGGTATGTATACTACCCACCCATCCACCCAACAAGGCCCCTCCCCTGCTCCCGGTGACCCCTGCACGGCCTCCCCATTTGATCGAGATGACGGCCAGGTAGAAGCCTCAATCTACTTGTCAGATACATCGCCCGCAGCTCCCTCCCCCTACCATCAAGCGGTCGGTGTTGGATGTCGGTGGCACACGGCGGCGACACAAACCGAGGTGCAAGCCAGCCTGTTTGCACAAAAGACCTACCACACCTCTCAGACCTCACCAACACCAGCAGACTATACAACTGACGGGCACTCCCCTTCCCTCCTCAGACCTCAGGTTGACCCGGCTCTGCATTACCTCCTTATCCGGCTTTCACATTGTTGATTATTCCCCTTCTCTCGTGACTGAGACATAATCGCCATCCATCCGCAAGGCTCTAAAGTGAAGAGACAACCCAGCTACCTAGCCAGTCCGAACCAAGAGCGCCTATTCCCACCACCGCCCACTGCTGTACAAGACGAGGCGAC
The DNA here is from genome assembly GCF_000392275.1 of Phaeoacremonium minimum UCRPA7. Taxonomy (NCBI): domain Eukaryota; kingdom Fungi; phylum Ascomycota; class Sordariomycetes; order Togniniales; family Togniniaceae; genus Phaeoacremonium; species Phaeoacremonium minimum. Next base: position 534,995 of record NW_006921127.1, on the reverse strand, counting down.
ACCCTTCGTCGTACTGTCTACCTAGACAAAGGTAGTTAGCTGGTCGTCTCCTCAGCCCGCATTGGAACGTGCTGCATACTGGACCAGGCCCCCTCCTCGCAAACTATTTACTAGTGCTCTCCCCCCAGCGCGGTCCAGTCGTCCCCGGCCCTTCTCCCCTGGTATGGGAGCCGCTCATCGGAACCGTCAAGTCTGCGCCAGCGCACACAGAAACACATTTCTAATACATATTCGCTTCTAATATCATAATTATTGCTACTCTCCAACCCGCTTCGAAGACAATATCCAAAGTTTATTCCTCCTTCTTCCAGCACCACCATAGCGAAGAAGGGAAAGAGCGTGCGGGGTGTGTATGCCTCACAGTTCGTCCCGTCCAGACCGTTTTTTTGTCTTTGTCTGTGCTAGGCCCACTAACGGATTTCTCTAGCACCAACGAACTTACACTTCCAGAGCCTTGCGCCCCTCCCCACCACCACCATCTCTATCCCCCGCCGCCACAGGTCTGGACGGACGGCACAGCAAAGCATTTCACAACACAATCGAATATTGTGAGCTCTCCTGAGCTGCCTCCGACCTGGTCGAGGTTCTCACCTCGCCTGCCTCTCTGCGCCTTACTCCCGGCCATGAATCGAGCGGCGACCGGCACTCCCTCTCCAGCCAATTAACCAACTCCGAGCTCTGTTCACCATGGCTCCAGAAACTAGCCGCTCAGGCGGCCCCTCGTCCCCGGGTTCTACCGCCGCTTCCTCCTCTGCCGACTCCAAACCGAAACGCGCCAGGACGAGTAAACCCAAGGTCAAGACAGGCTGCAACAACTGCAAGTACGTCAATTCGCTCGATCGCCGCCCTTGCGCAAGTCTATGTTGAGGCAAATAACTAATAATATGGTCGCTGCAGACAACGAAGGATCAAGTGCGACGAGAAGCGCCCCTCGTGGTAAGTAGCACTTCCCTGCACCGCACAACAACTGCTCTGGACTAACACCAAGATAGTTCCCAATGCGTCCGCTCCAAGAAGATATGCACGGGCTATCCGCCACCCGCGCGTAGCGCAAGACCTCACGAAGAGATCCGAATAGCACCAAAGCCCATCTCAGGAGGCCTGGCCGCGAAGCCCGCGGCCACAAGCCAACCCGTTCAGGTTCCTCCCCGTCGCCTTGTGAAGTACCAGAAGCGGACTACGCCACCCACAACACCGGTCATACAACAGAGCTCGATGATTTTATACAGGCCCAGCACACTTCCCCTTGACCAACAGGAGGGTTTGTACTTCCAGCTATTCCAGACACACACGGCGAATGAGTTATCCGGCTACTTCGATTCTGTCTTCTGGTCACGTACTGTCCTGCAGGAATGTCACTCCGAAGATGCTATTAGACATGCTGTTGTTGCGCTGGGCGCCTTGTATAAGACCTTGGAGAAGTCTACGGAATCTCCTCCGAGCTCACCTTGTGACAATATCGACCCGGTAGATAACCCCTACCAGCATTGGGAGGTAGCTGTAAAGCAGTATTCGAATGCCTGCAATGCTCTGGTCAATGTTGGGGGCCAGGATTCGAGGACAAACCGAACGAGGCTGATGGCCAGCGTCCTGCTTGCCTGCTTTGACTCCTTCATCGGAGACCACAAGCAAGCCATTGTACAGATCCAGAACGGGCTGGCTCTTCTGGAGCAATTGCGTGCGCAGAGGAGACGTGCGTTCTTGCCAAAACCGGAAGAGCCGGTCGAGGATGAACTCATTCAGATGTTCACCCGCCTAGCCATTCAAGCAAAGTCCTATGACATGGCTTTTCACTTCCCCAAACCATACGTAATTCAACTAATTCCGCCATCATCTGATCCCTCATCCCCACCTTCTGAGGGTGGTTCTCCTGTATCTCTGCACCAGGATCCTATACCAGACCAGTTTTCATCTCTCCTAGAAGCCCGCTTGGCATGGGACACTCTCTGTGAGAAAATTTTCCGGTTTACCGAGACTCTATTCTCCTACGCCAATGCAAATGGCCCAATGGGTGTCTTACCCTCATCACTAAGGCAGTATGGAGTTGGTTTCAAGGGCCAGATACAAGCGTGGTCAGACGCTTTCGAGCATATCCTCTCATCTAGAACCGCGCCTGGCGTGAACAGTCAGGAGAAGGCGGGTATCGCTGTGCTCAAAATGTTCCAGATAATGGGCCAGATTCTCTTCCTGATGACCTTCAGTGACAGCGAGGGCCAGTTCGATGTTTTCCAGCCACAGTTCAAGGCCATCGTCGACCTTGCTCTCGAGGTAGTCGGTGATGAGGAGAGAAGGGCAGCAGAGAAGAGATGCCCCAATCCTAAGACGTGCCAGCACCACAAGAACCACCAGCTGGATATCTTTGGCGGTCGCGAGTATACCGCGAACCACATCAAGCCCAGCTTTAGCGCCGACTTGGGCATTGTCCCTCCGCTCTATGTAGTTGCTACGAAATGCAGGAATCCTCTGATAAGGCGGCAGGCTATCCAGCTATTGAGAAGCAGCTCCAGGCGAGAGGGCATGTGGGACAGCGAGCTCACCTCACGCATTGGCATGTGGATCGTGGAAATCGAGGAGGAAGAGGCCTTGATGACGCCAGGAGATAGTCCCCAGACCATCAGTGACATCAAGGGCCCACGTCCCTCCACGAGTGGTAGCTCGCCCAGACCAAGGCAAGCTAATGCCTCCATAGACTTTGGAGAGAACATTCCCCTGGGCCCCGGCGGCAATGCACGGTGGGATGCTCGAAGGGAAAACCAGGCGCCCAATCTTGCTAGCAGAGCTCAGCAGAAGGAAGTACCCGTGGAGAAACGGGTGATGGTCAGGGCTGCCGAATTCGATCTTCGTGAACGCACGGCTGTTCTGCAATGCGGCAGCCGAGGATTACCGGCCGGGAGCCCGGACCTGAAGACACGCGTCACGAGGATCATCTGGTGAAATGTATCCATATTTTCTGGTATCTTTTTCTATTTCTTCGATATACCCATTTTTATTGCGACGGCCGAGACACGCCGGGATGGATTTATGAAATGATGTGGGAACCGCGGCTGGTATGACGACCTGATGGTACAATAACATGGACTTTTATTTCGCTTCTTGTCTCTTCATATTTTTTTTTGGCAAACACACTCGTTGGCTGGACCTCACTTGAGCTTGATGCTCGCCAAAATGAATGGGAGGCTTCTTTGGACTATTTTCTTGCCGGCAGGAAGGTTCCAAGCATTTACACCACGGAGTTGTGCGTACATAAAAACACCTCTTCCTCTTCTCCTCAAATCATGGGGATAGGCAAATATCTTTACTGCGCGAGCAGGTATCTCTAGCTACTTGTAGTTAAAGAATAAAACATCTAGTGACACAAGATATTTCATTCAAGGTCTTCCCGAAGCAGCCGAGCTTATGTACAAATATCCTAGGCCGACCTCGCTATTTCATTGATCCACGTTCAGGGCGATACTTCGTAGACATATAGAGTCGAGTTCCTCTCATCAGGTAGGAAATAAAGCCTCATCTTGCCATTCACGATAGCCACATCCATGGGGTTCTTGGTGACCAGGTTACCCCCGTCAGAGACCATAGTCAGGGGTACTTCGTAGAGGGGTACCATAGTCTCCATATCTACAACTGCGAGCCCGCCGATGGTCGTGTTGTAGATTCCCGTGATGCCACCACACATCATGACGGGCTTGAACGCATACGTCTGGCTGTGGCCCAGGAATTTACAGTCTTGATAATCGGTATAATGGCTTGGATTCTTGATCACGGCCCGGGGAGTGGTGAAAGAAGGTGGCGTGGAGAACTTGTAGTTCAGATTCCACAGCGACGCCACCCGGCTGCCCCAGTTGAGCGTCAGGACGGTGCCCGTGCTGAGGTCGTGGATTGCGCCGCCCTGGTGGTCGGCAATGTGCGCGAGCGGCTCCGGCTCCAGCGTGGCCGGGTCGATGCGGACGAGCGTCGCCGTCGAGTTGGGCCGGTACTGCGCCAGCGTCGCCCAGATGTAGGTGCCGTCGTAGTCGATGCCGCCGTTGTGGTACTCGACCTCGCCCGCCGGCGTCAGCGTGGCGTCGGCGATGCGCCGCCCGGAGCCGGAGAAGACGATCAGGTGGCCGAAGCCGGCGCCGGCGGTGCGGTCGGTGCCGTTGATGACGGCGCTGTTGTTGTACTTCTTCGTCGCCTCGGTGTACTCGCCGGCGGACACGAAGTAGCGGTCGTCGCCGACGCGCACGATGCCCTCGGGTTCGAACGTGTCGCCCTCAAAGGGCACGCTCTCGACCAGTGTCCACTTGGACGAACGTGACAGCTGCGTGAACTGCCGGACGATCTCCTCGCCCTGCGATGAGGAGCCGGGTGGCGGTAGCGGTGAGGGCGCAATGGTGGTGTTGGTCTGATAGACGGTCATGTTCAGGGCCAGGGATGATGGCAGGACGCTGGCGCATAGCAGCGCAAGACTGGCGAGAGAGACCATCGCGGACAGGGCGGAGGCTGAGGCTGCAGAGGAGGAGAAGGGGGAGGACGAGTGATACTCAATGGCTTCAGTCGAGCATGCGGCAAAGAGAGCACTTGCCCTCGCGGCCATGACGCATCTCCTTCCTTACCCTCACCTATATACTCGTTGATCGGTCCCTGTCAATGGGTAGTGTCTCCTGCCACCGGACACCATATCCGATCGAGCGGGTTGGGCGAGCACTAATCGCTTCCTTCCGGGGGATATCCAATCTTCACCGAGGCCGTCGCGGGAGGAGCATCAGGAAGACGTGCAGATTGTGACAGATGTGCATTTGTTCACGTTGCCGGGCGGTCTGTTGCCATTCGCTCCGTCCGTCCCGGACCGTTGGCATAAGTGCTGAGGGGTTGACGACCCTGGACGTGACGAAGCTGGTTCGGGCAAGGCACCGTAGCCCTGGTCGATTTAGCGGCAAGCCACCATACATACCCACTGAAACCCACACGGCTTACTTAAAAAAGCCTCGACCGCCCATTTCTGACTCGACATACTATGGTACAAGGGCTTTGCTCCCGTGCAGACGAGCGAAAAATTTGCAGCCCATTCATGAATCAAAAAAATGGCCTGAGGATTCTAATCAACCAAGACATAGCCCGGCTAGCTCAATGTAAGAGAGAAAATCTTCGTCAACAATACATGGATTTGTACTGACAGCCTTTACAGCGGTAGAGCGTGAGACTCTTATACAGAGAGAAAATCTCGAGGTGTCTGAGAGACCATCTCAAGGTTGTGGGTTCGACCCCCACGTCGGGCTCAATTCCCGATGTCACATCAATTTTTTTTTCGGGCTCTTTCTAGATTCGATGTTGAATATTTTTACTGCTTGTGATGTCTGGCTATGCTATGGCCATTAATCGGCATGTTTGGTGGCGCAAATATCGATAATATATAGATTGGCACGGTATTTGGTCGATTGTTGACGTGAGCCACTCGTGCCCGGCATAACACCCGTTCATCCCCCCTCGCGACGTAGAAGTCTTCGTGGATTACCATACAGCTTGTTATATTTGACAAGTTACTATAAAAATAACCTGTACATCAATGGTCCTCGACTGTGACATTACAAAAAAGATTGATCTTCTTCCTCAGCCGCCGGAAGAAACATGCTCAAGAAAATACCATCATGGCAGATATGAAAAGTATTTCGGGAGAAGGCATTAAGACATGCTGCGATAGGTCGGACACGGTGTCCTACATGATTACAGGACTGGAGTGACTTGAAATCATATTAATGACACATGACTGAGCCATTGATCTCTTTACAAGTCAATATATTTAGCGCAACTGTCAAAGAACTGGCTCAGCGGTGGTTCTATGGTAATGTTTTCTCCAACCTCTTACATGATCGATATTGGCACTGGCACAACACTGTGAAATCGTGTCTCGCAGACTCTAGCGGTCATATGCAGTGTCGCGTACATAAATCCGCACATCTCTGCGCCTACCGGGGCTCTCAAAACCTCTTGTATCGGCGCGGAAGTCGGCGTACTTAGGCCTCCCTGTGTTCCGCAGTAGTATTGGGATTGCCAAGTTCCTCTCCATGGATCTGCTTCTCCACGGCAGCCGTGGTCCGGTGAGCAAGCTCCTCGTCCTCGAAAACTATTATACAGATTAGTCATTAGCGAGTTGTGGAAAACAGGCGAGAACCTACGGAAGGCAAGTTCTTCTAAAGTTCGCCCAGAAGTTTCCGGCCACAAGAACCATATCAAGACGGCTTCCACAAAGATCCAGCAGCAGTACACGAGGAGCCATTTCCAGCCGATGCTGTCGAAGCCTGTTTAATGGGTGAGTATATGACCAATTCATAATATATGGCCCTCAAAACTTACCAATAGGGTTGACGTTCGTGCCAAAGAACTGGGCAGCCTTGCCAAAGAACTGGAAGATGGCAATACCGCGTGCTCGGGTCGCGAAGGGGAAGAGTTCAACAAGGTACGCTGTTTATGAATTAGCATGTAACTGCACTAGAGATTCTCAACGGGTCGACTTGCTGTATGTCATGGCATTGAATGATATGTTGTACATGGGCTGGTAGGCGTAGATCCAGAATAGTGAAAATTTGGCAGCGACTCGATTCCCAGTTTCGGTGAAAATAGCGGAGCAAATAGTCCAAGCAATGTACACGGCGAGGATACCAAGGATGCCCGTCATGTACATAGTTCGCCGCTTGAACTTCATGACGAAAAGGGCGATGGTCACTGCGCAGACCAAGTTGAAGCATTCTTTTCCAAGATTATACTTGGCTTGGAAATCGGAGTTGGTATAGCCGATAAGCTTGAGGCAATCACCAAGGTAGTAGCTGATGACTACATTGCCCGACAATTGAGTGAAAACTCCGAGGAGTGATCCGATGAGTACACGGCGTCGCATTCCGGCAGTTCGGAGCATGTCGAGCCAGGACCGCTTGGACTGCTCCATCTCAAGAGCAATAGTCGTCTTCACCTCGGCAATCTCAGCCTTGACGAAGTCTGAGTCTGCATTGCCTTCACCGTGATACTTGATCAGGATTCGGCTCGCTTCCTCATGGCGGTCCTTGCTCATCAGGAATCGTGGAGACTCTGGCAGGAAGAACACAAAGGCAATTTGCAGAAGAGAAGGCGCCATCTGGAGCAGAGACGGGATTCTCCATGACCAGTTACCTGGAATATGTTGCGTTCCGAACGTGATACCCGCCCCAATGATGCTACCGATGAAGTAGCATGCATTGTAAAGAGATGTGAGAATCGGTCGTTCTTTAGGATATCCCAGCTCTCCAATCAGACATGAACCTGCGACGATGGCATATGGAAGGCCAAACCCGATAATTCCTCGAGCAATGATGTACATGGGTGCTGTGTGTCTGATCAGCTGCATTCCCCAGCCAGGCTCGATTGCCAGCGCCACTCACCGTTGATTGAGAAGCCCTGAAGTAGTGACCCAATAACCATGAGGACAGATCCAAACATAATACACCATCTTCGACCAAAGCGATCATTGATGAATGGGATCCAAGGGAGACCGAGACATGCACCAAGGGGCAGAACAGATGCGAGAATGCCTTGGTAGCCGCCAGTTGGATGGTGGAAGTCTGTCGGCAAGTAACACATATAAGAGAGAGCCAATTATAGATCGGAGGGAGATTCACACACATTCTTTCCATTGAGGGACGATTTGGACGGCATTGATGATCTGAGAATCAAAACCTGAGGTCATTTCGATGCCAATGACACATGGAAAGAGCAACAAATAAAGACTCCTCAAATTCGGTTTCCTGTACCATGGGACAGGATCCTCCATCGCCATCCGATGGAGGATATTGTCTGAGCCACCAGCTGCGCCGACCATCTTGGCTGACTGTCTCGAGGTTGCAATGTCAAGTGAGATTCAAGTTTGACTGGATTGTCTGCCAGCAATTGCACAACGAGTAGCAGGACACAAGAGACTAGAGAGTATTTGAGATTGACTCCAGTACTAGTTCCTATATACAATATCATATTTGAACTCCTCCTAGCCGAGACGGCTCGGACACAGGTAAAGAACCCGCCGAAATGCCAGTGTTCCAGCAAAACATCCTTCAACCCTTAATATTCAACAGGCTGCCATATTAGGTTGAGGGGGGGTTCGGTCCGTGTACGACGGCAACTCGATTGTAGAAGGGAGGTAATCGGACCTTTGCTAGCCTATAGCACGACGTGTGAACGGTGCCGCATCCGCGAAGTTGGTGAATATGCTTAGAGATGCGAAGAATTTCGATCGTACCAAACTCCGGACCTTGGAACATGATGTGCTGTCAGCAAACGGCGCCGCAAAATCGTCTGCTTTTCCCACTGCAGAATTTAGCCGGATGGATATTGGTAGGCTCGGATCATTTCGTAAGGGGCACATGCAGCTGTCTGGTTGGGGTTCCTGATGAGGAGTGGGCCTGTTGTTTAACCATAACCCCAGTGTTCCACTCAATCTGTCAGCGATCTTTGCTCAAGGTGGAAGCTCGGTGATGAGTACATCCTATGGTTCGTCGGTTATTAATTGCGGAAGAGCAGGCGAGGACGGATCGATAGCACCCAGAAGCCTTTTGAAATCCTGTGATATCTGGCAGGCAACTCGCAAACACAGGCTTTGCCTTTGTGTTGTCTGCGGCGCTTCGCGGCTGGAGGAGCATGAGTGGTTTTGTTATACTGAAGCCGACTTGGCAAAAGCTTGAAGATCTGTGACAATCAGGGGCATTTGATGTCTTCCGCGGACAATTTCGAGGCAACACTCCTATGTCAGTGCTCAAGTGTAGATATTAGCCCATACTGGTACACAAGCTATTTGAAAATGCTGGTGCTCCCCAGGAGACAAACAGAATGGGATTGAAGACGAGGCACAAAACCAGCGAGAAGGGTGTAGTGATATGAAAAGTATCACCTGATTGGCAATACAAGGCCAATAAACAGAACATTGCAAACAAACAAATCCACATAAGGGGAGCTGAGAGCATGATGCTGCTGCTGAGGGATTTGAGACCGCAACGAGCGAGTGTCACTCCTAACCCTAACCCTGTATATGACGTTGAGCGCCTGGGATCAGGCAGTATACTGGGGCCTCACTATCATGGAATCGCTATGTGAATGGAGGCTTCTTGCAAACAAGTCCCGGGAGGTGTTGCCCTTGCATCCAGATGCGAGCCTGAGAATGGCATCCTGTCGATCAACATCACCCCTCATAGAGTCTTTAAAGGGGACATCTGGCCAGTCGATGATCTCGACCGCTTGACGCCATCGTTACGATTGACCGACGAACCACCAGATCAAACATCAGTCCGCACGAGAGGATTCTAGGAGATGAAGTTGGGTGGGGGAGGATATACAGAGATGATGTATCTCGATGCATATCTTCCCTTGACAGTAGAACAAATGCCGTTGTGGTGTGCGAACACCGTCATGGCATGACGCTCTAGGCCCCAACGTTTTGCCAAAGCTGCCTCAATAGGAAGGCAAGGCCCAGGAGTGACAACCACTGAGAGCGCAGCGATCGCGACAGTAGCCCGCGGAGCCAGTATCGACGGTGACCTTTCTGAGCAGCGTAGCCAACCATCACGTGTGATCGCCGTAGGACAAACCGTCACAGCGCTGTCGACGGGGAAGGTCAGGATATGACAGAACCATGACAGGGCTTGTTCGGTCTGTACCGGGAACCCTGCATACCTTCTCAGCCTCTGATGTCGGGTGCTAGGCATCCCTGACCACCTTCGAGGTGAGTCTGAGCGACTGGTTGCGGCAGTGGCAAGGATGCGCCGTCAAACGTCGAAGGCGAGGTGGTGACACGGCTCTGGGAGCATTCGGTCAGGACAGGGGTCAATTAAAGCGAAATAAGTAAATTGACACAGACAATGACGGACTTGCAAAAGGATAACGTTAAAGAATGGGACAACTAGCCGCGATCGCTACGTTGGGATGGATACCCGTACCATCGTTAGTCAGAAACAGCCGCACCGCTTCATGTCGTCTCGATTCACAGCACCGTACTGTATGCATGACTTGTATCGTCAACGTCTAGGTTGACGGGAGTGCACCAAAAGTAAGGGTATGATGCATATGTGTGGTTTGGTAGGTTAGAATAGGAGTGTTGGGACAGCTCCGCCTCGAGGACACCTGCCGATACCTTAATGTGCGCTACGAGTCCGCCTTAGGCAAGGTACCGGCTGGTAGTGTATACGGAAGGCGATAAGGCGAACTGTGCCAAAATCATTTTTTGTCAATGCATTCACCCCACAGTACCAGGGTATACGTACTTTAAGCCAATAGTATTCAGTTGTTCAATAAAAAATAGACGCAATTAATTTAGAGGATGATATTACTATAATGATTAGCCCTAGAACTATATTATATAGGTTGGATTTTAAGCTATATACGAATATACATGATTTTTCAAAGTTGTATAGAATCGCATAGATTCCTAAGCATCTATATAATGAATGATAATAAAGATATCCTAGCTTATAAGGACAAATGTCCTTATATAAAAGTAAATAAGTCTTATTCTACTATTGTAAGCAAAAATCTAAGTTTTTCTATCTACCCTTAGTATATACTTCCGTTACCTATCATATATAATCTTACTTTATCGCCTAAATGAACTATACCTCTTCAACCTATCTATAAAATACGTTATATACAAACAAACTATCCTAAGTTGACAACTCCCATATCTTCTATACCTTTGACTATTGAAGAATCGCTTAGAATAGCCAATGAGGACCGTCTATAGAGTATATAAGAGATAAAGAAGACTGTATGATCGCTTATAGTATAAGTCAGACTTTATTTATACTCAGCAGATTTCTACTAGTTAGGTTAAGGATTTCCATATAAGAAATACCATCTTATATAAACATATAAGAAATTCGAAGCCTATATAATTATACTCGACTATATATATAATAGCTTTAAGCAGTTTTACTCTATACTATTCCAATCATTCAATATTAAAGAGAAGGTTTTAAAAGAACAATAGACTTTAGTGGCAAAAGTGACTGTTGAAGGCAGTCCAAGTGTCACATACTTTGGTATAAAAGTGACTAAGCTTAAATCGCTTCAAAAGGTACTTAATTTAGCTTATAAAGATTATAAATAGCCTTCTTATTTTCTACAATTTATTATAAAGAAGGAAATTCCAATCCTATAATATAGAAAACCTAAGGCTAAGGGCTTAGAGAAACTAGACGATAATATATAAGATTCTATATCAGAGATCAATAATGATAGCTTACAAAAAAGTATAAATAAAGCTAAATATAAGAGGTAAAGTAGGTTAACAGCAAATATAGTATCTATAAGTGTCAATAAAGCAAAAGTCAAAGCTAAGAAAGTAGGATTGAAGTCAAACCCTTATATAAAAAAGGAAGCTATCTAAAGAGATAATAGTAAAGAGAAGATCATAGCTAAAAAGATCAAGGCTAAAATTAGAATTACCCTAATATTTAAAGAAGACGAACCAATAGTATAGTAAAGTATTGTTAAGAAGGAATCGATTATATTTAAGATAAGTATATGCTAGACTAATTATAGTCTTAAAAGGAAGCAAAGTCATCAGAATATATTAGGGTTTAAAGATGATTAAGTGGAAGAGAATTTTGACATATTAGATATAACTAATATAGATTAAGTATGATTAGATAAGAACAACCAAGTTACTAGCTATTTCTTTAGATATAGTTTAAGATAGTCTCTTCTTCAGCCTCTGATTCAACATTAAGGCTAGTTAACTCTATTTCATTCTATTTAAAGAATTACCGAATATATTGTTTACCTTCTAATATTGATGGAAGAAGTATAAGCTTTAGCTAAGCTTTTTGGTCAATATACTATCATAATTTATACTATAGAATATTATACTAAGGAAAGTATAGATTATCCTATTAATCTTTAGGAATCTATAGTAGAATTCTACCAAAAGTCTTAGAGATATAGTCGTAGATTTACTCTATACTAGATAGAAGATATTAATTAAAGTTAATATTATCTTAGTCAACAATATTCTTAAGAGATCTTTATTACTTAAGGTTTAATAAAACTCTATAGTCTTTTACTTTAACGAGATTAGGCATATGATAAAGTATATAAAGAATCCTAGGAATAACATACTCTTTATAAGTTTGTTTATAGATAAGATAAGTATTCTAAAGCTATACAAACCTAGCAAAGTCTAAACGAAGCTATAGTATATAGATATATAGTAAGGTAACTTGATTAGCTAAGTTATTAGTAGAGAAGAGATTATTTTCTGATAGTTAAAGAAAGTATTTCTTTTTACTTATTAGTATACTATCTTATAGCTTTATAAAAGATAGTACTTATATGCTAAAAGAGTGTATACCCTTCATATAACCGACCTCACCAGCTTTCAATCTTGATATTTTGTATACTCTTTCTATATATCCAACAATCTCTAAAAGAGACTATAGATAAAGATAAAGAATCTAAGTCATTATCTAAAGACTTAATTAGAGGAAATCTAGTTGAGTACTCTTTTATAGACGATTATATATTATCGAAAGAAGATAGTTAAAGCTATTGAAATTGGATTAGCCTTGGTTCAGTAGATATAAGCTAGTAATAAGCTCCTACTGTAAGTAGTGTTTCTTTTCCTTGATCTACTCGAATTCAAGTAGGTATAAAGCTATACCAACCAGTAACATTGATATACTAAGCCAAAACAGATCATATAGTCAAAGCAGATACTTTTATATAAAACCATATAATATATCAAGAATATATATTAATTCTAGCATAAATCTCGATTCCTTATTATTATAATTTATAGTATCCGTCAATTGACTAAATATAGTTTAGTCTATCATAGGTCTAACCTATATAGTGTCGATAAGCCTTCTATCAACATTATTCAATCTCGCTTAGATAGAATTTATAGTAAATCGTCTATAAGGAATCTTATAGAATATTGAATAGTTATTGTCGAATATATATATAGAGATAAGTTCTTCCTATATTATATATCAGATTATCTTAAGTTGATTTAGTCTTAAAATAGCGTTATACTTTAGTGATCATCGATTAAAGAGCTTTTAAATCATTATATCAATAGAATATACCTACTTATTTTCAGATCTAGAAAATACTATAAAGAGATACTATATACCCTTTATTATGAAAGTATATAAGTAGTTGTTAATTTAATAAACCAAATTCATAGAACATTGATATCATCTCATTTTATAATTCAGAAGATAGCTCTATATACTTCTAACGCCTAAGCCCCCATTACTAAATTCAGTATATTAAGATATGTTTTTGAAAGTTTACTAATATAAGAGTCTGAATATATTCATATACTTTAGTAATTATTTGGCCATCCTTTAATAGACTTTTTATAGTATCTTAATACTAATCAAAATTGATTGACGGACGGCTAGACATAATCAGTATTGATTTACTAAAAATAAGCCTATATAAAGTTGTAGATTTAGACTTAAGAAAAGATTTTGTAGGTAAAGATTATCAAAAATGGCTTATATAACGAAATAGCAGTATATAGGCATATATATCATAGTATAAGTCAGTATAAAGCCGTTTTAAAAAGTATGAGAATGGTATTTTCCCAGCATAGGGATATTATCTAAAGTATAATACTATAAAGGCAAGCAAAGGAAGCAAAAAAGCAAGATTTCCTTCAATAAGTATATTTATTGTGGCAGAAGTTTGTATTAAGCCAACCAAAACCAATAAGGTTATATACTAGGCTGAATGAAGCTAAACGAAGATATATAGAATCATATAGAGTCAAAATATTGTCATAACGAAAGGATGTTAACCAAATGGTTATATATCAGCCTATAGAGGCCTAGTACTCATCCATACGGTCATCTATATCGTCATATACGATTACTCGTTATAACATATCGTCAACTCATACTCTACAGCATCTTATAGAGCCTAAAGAGCATTATTACTTATAAGACTAAGGAAGTTAGTCTCTAAAGAAGTTTATATAGCTAGAATAAAAGACTATATAAGCTTAATCTTCTTAGAAGGAAAGTTATACTCAGAAAGAGACTCTAGATTATCATCATCATAAGCATATTTAGAAGACTTTATAGTAAGCTTAAATATAGTCGAGACTATATAAGTTAGTATAGATCTATATACTATTATAGAAACTATATCAACTTATAAAAATATCTCTTAGCCTATAAACAAAACTGATAGCAAGTATATATACCATCCTAGGTATAACCAGCGTCGCTTACACATATATAAAAAGGATTATCGATATATATATTTCTACAATTGTTATAGCAATCTATACTAATATATATAAGGTCGAACCTGGTTTATATTAGCTTATACGATCTTATACTAGACTATAAGAGTTCTTACGCCAAATGTCCAATATAGGTAGACATATACTACTAACGATCTTTCTTGATTAAAAGTATAATAATATAACTATCCTTATCAACTATAGACTTAAGATCAATCTTATATATAAGAATCTATATAAGCTTGATCAATACTATACTAGGGAAACCGAATGATAGAAGTATATATATACCGCCAGTATTAAGCAAGATCTTTTATATATCTTTATATAAGCTCTTTATAATGTTTTTAAGCATCCAACCAGTCACTATAGCCTTATCCTTAGGCTGTTTGTCAGGGTTGATAGGTAAAACGATCTCTTTACCATTATATATGAATGTTATTTCCTTAATAAAGTCGATCTTGGCTATATTAAGCTATAAAGCTTCAATATAAGCCTCCTCAACTATATACAAGGGCTTATTCTACTCCTCACGACTCTTATTGTCTGCAGCAGCCTCTGCAGCCTTATATACAGCTGTCTTACAAGCTATCATATTGATACTAGTCTATACTAGCTAGTATAAAGCTGTAAGGGATAGTGCTAGGCTAACTTGAGCCTTCTTGACTGTTTGACGGATGAAGAGTGTATAGGCACGTAAAAGCCTAGAGGAGATCTATATAACCACATACAGATCTAATAGTGAGTAAACCTATGGAGAAGTCAGTATGTATATGTAGAGTGCTGTAGGATATTGCAAAATATGCTAAAAAAGGCCTTTTTGCCTACCAAAATCAGATAACCTAATTTTGACGCAAATCTGACCGGGAAAAATCATTTTTATAGTATATATGATCTTACGAAAAAGAATATCGTACCTACGCGATCATAGCTGTATGCGCTGGTGAGATATGGGTGAGGGAAGGCTGTACTTACTTTGTTGGTGGTTGCAGGGGAAAGGAAGGTGCTATGGGGCCTGCAGATGGCCTACGTAGGTAGGTGGCATGTGATTG
>NW_006921127.1:394251-519563 GCF_000392275.1 Phaeoacremonium minimum UCRPA7 | reverse complement strand
CGCCTTATCGCCTTCCGTAGTGTACTACGGCTGTAATGGCGGCTTCTGGGGACTGTGAAGTGGGGCCAAGAGCCAAGCATCATTACATCATAGCCTGCATCCTCAAGCGCCGCATCAGTGGCGGGCGTCTGACCTCACTCGGCACGGAGGCCTTTGTTATTGCTGTATTCCTTGCAGCAAACAAACGGAACCCGACCACCGCCGTCACAAAGGACGCCCTTCCCAGTCTGGGCTCGGGGGCCCAGTCCACTCTACCTGGCTCTGGCGTCACCGTCTTCTCGGACGGTCGAGATGCCGTACCGTTTACGCTGTGTCATTGTACTCAGAGGAATGACAGCCGTAAATTGCCTTGTCTCTCCTGCGTCGGTGGGTCGATCCATCCTCGAAGGCCTTGACATCGCCAGGCGGGGAGGAGGACTGGAGGCCGCACACGAGCTGGCAATAGCTTCAAATATCAGACAGGCAAAACACAAGAAATAGCATCCTCTCTGAGCCAGCGGGGATGTGCAGCAGCTAAATAGTCTCAAGATGTTGGAAAATCCGGAAGATGCCATGGTCTCGTGCAGAATTTCTGCCAACATTTCCAACTTCTTGAGACACATGCTGCAGCGCCGTTCCTCTCCCTTCACCGTGCAGTCGGGCACGCGAGGGCAGCAAGAGACCCCTAAAAAGGCCGGTCACCTACCTAACTTCTTCGAGATGGGGTACCTGGCCGAGGCAGTGGGCTACTTTGGTAGGTACTAGTCTCTGAAGTCAAGATACGGTGCACTCGTGCAGAGCACTATCGAGACGACAGTCTTGGTCCGCATGGACCAACCAATGACGAAATGCCAAAGCTGCTCATCAACTGGGACGCCATGTCGATCCCAAGACCACCCTGAGCACGATACTTGTGCCCATGTACCTCTCACCAAGCCTCACAAGCCAAAAGAGATCCAGACCTGGTGCCCAGGAAAGCAGTTACTACAGCTTTTCTCTCATCCAATTCATCACTGTGAATAGAGCACATTGAAAAGGGTCACATTTGCTAGCAGATCAGCCTGGTACCGTAGCCGAACCTTCATCGTCCTCGGGTTTTGAAGCACAATGGCACTGAGTGGCCAATAGAATGACATAGCTAATGACTTCAGTTTTGTCACGATCGGCAGGGTCTTGCCCTTCTCGTCTGGTGGCTTCTGCCGCTACCGTCTATGAGCCCATGTACACTACATGAGTCTCACTCGCTATGATATAGATCCCTGACTCTTCATGGGTCTATCGGGGTCCATGTGTCACCCTCCACCAATCTCCAGCTTCATTCATGGTGACGAGGCCCCAGTGCATTCATCCAGCCCTGCCTGTGGCAATGAGCCCTTCTCGAGGTGATTGGCCAGCGGGATGCTGAGTTACGCCATATCGTGCAGCCAGATGCTGGACTAGGGGACTAAAACGGCGGTCATTGACGTCGATCCCTTGCAAGACTGAGATGGACTTGCAGGCGCGGGTACCAGCACTACTGCATGCCTGCTCCGGGAGGGGAAGGGGCATTTTGGGTTGTCTGGTAGGGCCCCCATGATGCCAAATCGTCAGTTGTCGCCCCGTTCCAACCTTGGTCCCCCGTTTGCCGTCCGCCTACGATAAACTTCCTGTCACGTTTATAAAGTCAAGAGAAACCCCGAAGGTCCCTCCACCGTATTATCCAGCCTCATCAGACTTCCGGTAAAGAGTGTAGATTTCATAGCCGTTTCACCTTCAGCGTCTTCTACAACAACAGTGTTGTCCATCAAGCCGGCTTGATATCTCATAACAAACATCCATATCACTTGTCATCACCTTTTCCATGTCCATCAACATGTCATCCTATCAAGCGGACTACTCATCTATGTCCATCCCAACTTCAGTACCGCCTCCAACCGATATTGGAACTTATTCTCGGTCTATGCATCAACACACCAAGAGACAGATGGAGGCTGCTTCTCGATCATCAGACCGCCGTTCCCGAAATTCCGGCCATGTCACTCCAGCCATGCCCAACGGCGTTTCAAGCTCAAGTCCCAGCGAGTCGAATTATCACAGCTGAAAAAGAGATCTGCTCTCTGGACGACAAACTTCACTACGTCGATTGCCATGGGCATGCCATAGAAACGAGACTATGGCGAAGTAGAAATCTCCATCTTGATACTCAATCACTTCTTGCACGGAAGGGAGCCTACTTGACCAGGCGTTACGAGACGACGATTTGGTGGCATTTGGAATTTTGCGGAGAAGAATAGCAGAGCCTTTGTACAGTCGTTTATGGTTCTAGAGTCAACTGTTTTTGATGGCGTCCGGTTAGCGAAAGCATACATGGGTGGGAAGGGTATAAACCCCTTTTGGGTCTTGGGAGTTCTTGGACATTTCTGCAGAGCTGTATGAATACGATGCTACTGCGATGATAATTATGAGCAATGACTTGATTTTGTCTGCGAATACAGAAATTACTCCACCCACCACTGGCTTTGTAATATGTGAAGTGTTCTTGTTTTTGACACGCTGAAATACTCTACTTAACAGGGGTTTCCTTGTTCGCTTTCGCTCCTAGTAACGCACTTGTAACCCTTAACGCAACTAAGACCATTACAAACGCTTGGGAGACTTTGATTGTTAAGTACTTTTACAAAGTCAAAAGCTTCAATTGCTATATCTAGTAAACCGTGATACCCCTCAATCCCTTTGAACGCCGGTTCATGCGAAAACGCTCGTAGATAAATGTATGCAGCTTAATCATACCAAAGACGGCTTCTTCTTGATGCCCAACAAGGCGGCGTGGTCCTTCTTCTTTTTGACCTGCCTCTTGAAACTTGGCGGTGGCGGCATGTCCTTGGCAGGTGCAGCTGCGGGGACATTGACTGCAGCAGTGTGGGCTGTAATACCAACATCGCCGTTTGAATTTGAGAAAGTAGCCGAGGGAGTACCCGAGGACTCTGAGAGAGGCTCGTCCGAATCATCCATCGGCTCTTCAAGCAGCTCCTGAGCCCGAGCGAATGCGAATGCTTTCCGCGCCGCCTCCTCGTCTTCTTGCTCTTCCCTCAGGCGCTGCTCATCCTCGGGTCGCACTACTGTGACTTCGACACCATCTCTGTCGGCCCTCTCCAGCCGTGCGTTTCTTGTCCTGATCTCGTCTAGGGCGTCCGCTACAGCCATCTCTCTCTTCGCATCCACAGTTTTCGCCTCGAGCTCGACCATGGCATTCTTCTCCTCTTCCTCCTTCTCCTTCTCTAATCGGTCTAAACGCTCCTCATCTGTCTCCTCCACCGCTTGGCGCCAGGGCTCCGTGTTGCGCGTCGCGCCTCGCTCGCACGCATAATCTTGATTTTTGGGGTCGGTCTTGAATGTGATTTCGCTGCTGCAGCGTGTGCAGCGGATGTAGAAGCGGTAGATCTGGATCCCTAGGTATTTCTCGTCCGGCGTCTCCTTTCGCGCGTTGAACTTGCGCCCTCTGTAGATGTACTCGCCGCAGCTGGTGCACTTCATGCTGAACGGCGCCATCAGGCGGACCGTCTGGACTCGTGGGCCGGCATTTTTGGGTTTGCGCACACGCGTGATAGCCGACGGATCGAAGTCCGCAGGATAGTACTTCGACTATGCGTCCACTATTAGTATATCGTCTCCAGAAGCCGCTACGGGAAACTCACAAGAACTTTACGCTCAGACATGTCGCGGACTCGTTGATGTTGATTGAAATGTGAAGCTGTCAAGACTGCCGGAGTTTTCTAGCAGTTATAGATGACTAATCGCGCCACACTACCAACCTGGAAGGTGGGGCATGCGATAAGCTAAGATAAGGTTTATCTACGCGCCGGTCGCACCTGCCCTGGGCATCAGGGCATCACCTCAGGATGGCTTTGTAAGGTACACGGGTACCTGACCCGACTGATTTATTTGACATTTTTCAGGGCGCGGTGCGAGAGATTGTTCTAGCATACAATGCATATCTTATTTATTCATTACCTCTGAGTTAGAATACCAAATTCTAGCATCTCAGCTAGAGTGTCCCATTTGACTGACGCGGGATCACTGGTAGCCCGTGCTACACCTCGAAGGCCACCGACCAGAAAACGCAAATGACGATCGAAGTCAGCGCGAATTTCTACTAGGACTTGGCTATAGCTTTGTTCCAGATCTAGGGACAAATCTGCTGCTGCATCCTCTTCTCCAGAAGAAACGCCATCGTCTTCTTCGCTCTGTTTAGGCTCCAGGTGTGCTCTCCTCCCATAAGCTGGTGAACGTCGAGGAGTCTTGGTAGGCGAAGACATCATTGAAAGTCGAGAAATCTCTTGGAAATCTGCCTGTTCCTTCATTGCTTGAGCTCGACGAGCATCCTCTAGTTTGATGCTGAGGTCTAGAACGTCTAAGATGCAGTCTCGAATTGGGTCGAGCTTACGGCCTAAGCATGCTTCATCGGTAACCCTCTTGACAAAGGAGGTGTGAGCACTGATCATGGCGTCTATATCTTCTGCATTGTGTAGATTTTCGCGCATCTGAGCGACATTTGACATTAAAACCTGGCTTGTCAGGTAGGAGTGATACGTGGCACAAAACCAAAGAAGCTTTGTACGCATGGCATAGAATACTGCTTGTTCTTCGGACGCTTCCGATCCTGTTGCCATATCGTTCAGCAGGCGGTGATTTTTCAGGAAGTATGTCGCCCTCCGTAGCTGGAGCAGTAACGTGAAAACTCTTTGGTAGCCTGCAGTGTTGTCTCTCGTCAGAACCAGTTGAACAGGCCATGGCAACCGATAGTGTAATCTGACGCGCGATAGGCTGCTTTTGACAGAGCTGCGAGCGCTTATAGGGCCGTCCGGCGTCCCATCAATGTCGAATGCTGCTGAGATCCGATGTTCGTCTACTCGTGATGCCCACGCTGCTTGGGCAAACTCCGATAGCGTGAAACGATCATGCCAGTTGGTATTCAACGAGTCAAGTCCTTTGAACACGGCAAGCGTAAACGAGTCCGAAACGGAGCCATCAGTCATGAAATATATATGTTGAAGTGCCTCAAGGCTCGACCACAAGCCACAAGATTCGAATAGAATCGACTGAAGAGTTGCAGATGTTGCATGATGCTTGCTTTGAACCCACCGCTCAAATGCATTATTGAAGAGTTCAGAAAAGGGGGCCAATTCTGAATCCGGAGGGCATACACTACCGAAGTCTAGCGGCGGTTCAAGTGCTTGACTCCATAGTTGCTTAGCACCATGATACCTTCCCAGGTGTTTGAGCACAACGACACTCTTTCCAGTATTGAATATCTTTCTCACCGCTGGCTGTAAGAACTTTGGAGCATGTAACACACCGTCTTGCGTCCTCCTCAACTTGAATTGGCCTTCCCACACTTGGTTCAGAGGGACAGAGGCTGAGGAGCTTGACACAAAGAACGTCTTATCGCCAGACACCAACTGCCCATCTTCCATCCATAATCGCATCGGACGCAGGTAGACTTGAAAGCATTCAAAGAATATCTTTCCCAAGAAATGATATGTCTGATTATCTCCCCTCAGTTGCGACAGGGAAACTGCATCATATATCAATTCCAGGTATCGAAACGCGTGGGCATAGCGTTCTGCTTGTAGCTGCTGGAGAATACCGCCGAGAGAGGACAGAGGCGCCAGTGACGGTTTCAGCTCTTCCAAGATTGCAATCAAGCTGACAACTGTATCTTGATTGATGGCAACGAAGCGATGCTGAATCCTTGCAATATGCTGATCGAACTCCAGCAGTCGATTCGAGATGCAATCCTGGAACACTTGCAATAATGGAACCTGCTGTTGGCCCTGAGAAAACACTCTTAGCGCAAGAAGTCTGCGACCATGCTCCGCGAAACTGGTGATCAAGGCCCGATAAGCATCCCAGGACACATTCGAAAGCTGGTATCTCGGGACTGGAGCACCTTCCTCATCGAAGAGACTGGACGGCAAGCCGCTGAGCATAAACAATACCTCGCGAAGAGTTTGGAATTCGGACACGGCAACTTTCAATTGTCTCCCGTGATCATCCTTTGATGCTTCTTCAGCTCTCCATGACTGACTCTGGCGGACTCTCTCTAATAGAGAATCGTCACCAGCCTGAACAACTAGATCATGTGCAGTTCGTTGGTGCAGTCCAGCAATACTGGAAAGTGAAGTGTCTTCAGAATCTGAATACTTGTCGGATTGAACCTCTTCATAGCCATCTTCGTCAGAGCTGTCGGCATAATCGGCTTCCTTCCATATGTCCTGTTCATTCCGCCAGCCATCTTCTCTAGCAATATCTTCCCAGCGAAGATTGACTACTGAGCCCTCTTCAGGATCCCGTAGGAGCTCTAAGTCCTCGAGCCTTGATTTGTGCGTAGGCTTGTCTGACAACTCCAGGAGGAAATGTAGTATGTCCGGGGTCCATTTGTTAGACAGAGGCTCAAGAGTTTCAAGACGCTGTTTCAGGGCAGCAGCTAAGCCCTCGCGGCCTTGGACGGAGAACCTCTCTTCCAGTCCTTGTAATTGTTCATCCACAAGAAACTGATTGGTCCGCAAAAAGTTGTGATGGCGGATACTCCGCAAAGACGACTCATAATAAACATTGAATCTCTGAGGATCAGCCTGAGATCAAGTTTAGTCACACTGTTACTTGAGAATCTGAGACTATCCTCAAGCACAACTTACAGACGGAGAGGTAGAAGTGATGACGGTTACCAGCTCCTCGGTGAGAGAACCAAGTTCTGCCAAGAAAGCCATGACGACGAGCTCGAGATGCTAGGAGGCGGCAACTCAGGTAGATGCTATCATAACAATCGCATCTTGTCCCCTAGTCTCGTCTTACCATTAGTAAATATCATCAGCCACAAACTTAGGCATCTTCGAACCCTTCTGAGGCGCGCGTTATTCTAGTCAATCAAGCGCGACGTGGCACGTGCGTTTAAGTGTAGTGACATCAGGCAGGAACCTGGTAGTTTTAGCGGCGTATGAGTGGCTGAAACCCCGACCCCAAGTCTCGAGTGGATCTCTCCTATTACATTGCCGCAGCCGCATTAAATTGTAAAGCTGCAGGAACCTTGGTCTCAAATTATACACGCGGCCGCCTACGACCGACCCCCTTTTGGTCACTGTCTGCTCTCCATCGCCCCAACATAAATCACTGAGCTCATGAACTCCCGCTGCGCATCTCCAACTTGAGGTGTCGAGACTTCCCATCAATCATCATGGCAATGGCTCGGCCCGTCAGGGCTTTGGCGCTCGCCGCCGTCATGATGTGGTGCTTCTTCCTCTACCAAATCTTCAAGCCATCGTCTGGAGTCAGCAATCCTTCATCCAATATAATACCAACTAATGAAAGGGATCCCAATCTTGATCGTGAGTTACTACCCTACCTTGGGTGCATCCAGAGTTGCGTGCGCTAACCTGGGACCCCCTCCTAGCAACACACGAACCTGAAGGCATTCTATTCCGAGAATCGGCAGAATATGCGCCCGGCATCGAGAACTCGGCACGCATCAACGCCACACTACTAGCCCTAGTGAGAAACGAGGAGTTGGCCGGCATGTTACAAGCTATGAATGACCTCGAGAGGACGTGGAATAGAAAGTTCAACTACCCATGGACCTTTTTCAATGACGTACCGTTCTCAGAGGAGTTCAAGAAGAAGACGAGTGCGGCCACGAAAGCCGAATGTAGATATGGTAAAGACTACCCAGACTGTGTCGCGAATGATGACGCTGACAACGTCGTTTACAGAGGTAATCCCAAAGGAGCACTGGGATGTCCCATCCTGGATCAACGACGACCTATACAAAGAATCTGTCCAGATCCTGAAAGAGAACAAAATCCAGTACGCCGACAAGATATCCTACCACCAGATGTGCAGATGGAACAGCGGTCTTTTCTACAAGCACCCCGCTCTGGTCAATACCAAGTACTATTGGCGTGTTGAGCCAAAGGTTCACTTCTTCTGCGATGTCGACTACGATGTATTCCGTTACATGCAGGACAACAACAAGACGTACGGCTTCACTATCAATCTGTACGACGCCCCACAATCTATTCCAACATTGTGGCCCGAAACAATCAAATTCTTAGCACAGCATTCTGAATATGTTCATGACAACAATGCGATGAACTGGCTTACCGACAAGATCCGTCGCCCAGAACACAATGACAAGGCTAATGGCTACTCTACATGTCATTTCTGGAGCAACTTTGAAATTGGTGACATGGATTTCTGGCGTAGCCAAGCCTACGAGGACTATTTCAATCATTTGGACCGAGCGGGAGGCTTCTTCTACGAGCGATGGGGAGATGCGCCTGTTCACAGCATAGCACTGGGTTTGTTCGAGGACTCGAGCAGAATTCATTGGTAAGGATATGTCCTTCATTAGTTGTCGGAAAGTCGCTAACTGTCAATGTTTCAGGTTCCGTGATATTGGCTATCAACATATCCCCTTCTTTAACTGCCCGAATTCCCCTAAGTGTAAGGGTTGCGTGACCGGACGCTTTACCGACGGTGAGGCTTGGCTGAACAGGGAAGACTGCCGACCTAATTGGTTTAAGTTCGTGGGGATGGGCTAAATTGAAGTGTCAGCGTGATATTTCTAGCAAACTCGATGAGCATATCTGGGTGAACCCTGAGGTCCGCGTGATGAATATAGGCTGCATTTGGGTTGGACTTCGGCGTTTGGCGCCGGAGGTGATCGTCAACGTACGATTGTACATTAATTCACACCATGTCATAGAAAGTTTCAACGATGAGCACAATAAATACATGATATAGATATTTCTTCTCTTTCAGATTTCATTTAAACGTAGCATATCATAACAATACCATGTGAGGATGATATCGAGCCCTTGCGGTTTTGTGTCTAAGATCAGACAGAGCCAAACACTGTCACGACTCCAGATGTGCCGCCTACGCAGAATTGGCCTCCCCAGCCTTGTTCTCTCCATGCGAGGCAGCTCACAATGTTCTTCCTCTCCTTCTCTTTGCCATCCCTTCCAATTACCTTCTTCCGTGATTCGTTCGCCGTTGGCCCCCATGGAACGGTAATTCGAGCAACCAGTTTTCCAGTAAGAAGATCCCACGCCCATAGCCTCCCATCACCGCCGGAGGCGCCGCCTACAGTAGTCATTTCATCGCCCGCCACAACGTATTTCTCCTTGCCGCCAAGAATAGATTGCACCCGTAGCTCTTCGTTCCGCCACTCCTCATCGGCATATGTCATGAGACACGTCCCATTCTCTCGATCCATCAGGCGCACTTTGCTATCGAGACTGCCAACTAATACTGTATTTCCATCCATGGTCAGGCTAAGGCTCGTGACGCTTGGCCCAATGACATCTGTGGCCACCGACCCCATGCGGATGTCGTAGGTGCGCACGCGCCCATCCACACTGCCCGTGATAATTTCCGGGCCGCGGACCACCAAAGCCGACACCGCGTCTCTTGCTTCCGTCAGAATTTGGATCGGCTTGCCACCACCAGTGCCACCGCTCTTCGTATCCCATATGCGCACAGTTGTGTCAAAACCACCGCTGATGACAAGACTATCATCGGCGCCGCCGAAAGCAACACAGTTAATTCGGCTTCCGTGGCCGTGGACTCCATTACCTGAGAAACGGCGCAGCGTTTGTGCGGTGGTCACATCCCACAGAAAAACGGCACGGTCGCCACCAGACGAGGCAAAGCGTGCATTGTCTGAGGCGACGGCAAGAGATAGAACCTCGTAACCATGAGCCGCGTACGTCTGAATCAAGCGACCCTCAGGAACAGCGGGCGCCTGTTTGGCTTGCTGCTTGGAGATGTAAGAGTTGGCAGGATGCACTGCGGTGCTTGGGCTCGGGTTGTACAGCCTGATGGAGCGGTCTGCAGAGCCAGTCAAGATATAGGTCCCTGGTGAAGCCGAGTATGTCACCGCATGAATGGGGCCTGAAGTTTGTTAGGGGCTATTCAGATGTACACGGGCGTGATACCAAAGTCAACTATCACATACCATTTGATCCCAGAAGATGGGCTGCAGGCTTATTAGGGAGAGCCATGCCTTTTGTTCAGCATATCCATGCCTACTGCGCCGCCATTGGACCTAATTATCCACCGCAGAATTATAAAAGCTTCATTGAGGAAACGTGATGCTGGACTTTGTGTGCTCAGATAGCAAAGCGCTCACTCTGATTACTGTTCAAACACAAAATTGGAGGTTTAGAATAGCCCTGTTGATGTTTTGCGCCGCCCAATCAATGAAAGCCAAATTACTTCTGCACATCATGCAGAAAATGGCCTGTTCCACATCGGGCATAGCGGGCGACGGGACGGTGAGCCCATTGTCCGTGCGCAACCGTTTTACACCGTCCTGCCGATCAATTTGATGCTCGTGACCGCCGACGTTGTATTGCGATGTTGACGACTTCGCATCATATCTTGTAGTCACGTCATGAGGCTTTCAAGGGCTGGGTGCTGCAATAACTTCATTTCGTCTACATTGTCAGGAATATATTTTTAGCGAGTGAGGTCTGAGGCACCTATATCGACTGATCTCCTCAGGTCCTGAGCACACGAGTCTCTCTAGTCCGCCGCTACTTTCATCTAAGACACGGCAGCCCATATCGGCCTCAAGTAATGTACAGGGTATTGTTGTTAATAAACAAGAGTGACGGCTCGTCACTGCGCGCCACATACAACTCTTTGCGCCATCTTTTTTTCTTCGTCAATCATGCCTCCCCTTCTTCTTTTTTGTTGAGACAACACCCCTCCCAGAACGCCTCGTGATGCAAAAATCATGCTTTAAATACAGTGTCATAGAAAAGAAATGGAATAGAGCTCAAGAGCGTGTATGGAAAGAATGTATCAGTTGTCGAGAAGTACCGGAGTCAGCGGCTGATAAACGGTGTCCATATCTTTGGGAAAGCGCGTCTCAAGCGCATCGGATATCTGCCACCATGCGACAGGAGCGGCGCTGTCGCCATGACTGTCTTGGCCGTACAGAAACAGGCGAGCCCCTGCGATGGGGCTATCGGCTTCTGGTCCTTCGTGGAGCGAATTCAATTCGCCAATTCGACGATCCACAACCATTTTATGAACACCGGAGTTCTCCCAGACACCGTTGAGCATGTCAAGCACAGCTTTCGCAGAGCTAAGTTTCCGGATCAGAGAAGCAAGATCCGAGACTGGGCCGGCGGCACTGAGAATATCCACTGTCTCGACGATGGCACCAGCGATGAACGGCGGGGGTATAGTAGGTTGCAATTGGATAAGGCCCCCCTCGAAGGTTGAAATCATGCCCAGCATTGCTTTCGCCTCACTTCTCACCGTCTCCAGCCGAGAGGCGGACACGGCAGATTTCGGCGGAGCATATCGGTGAAGCTTAATCATCGTCATGAAATAAACAAGATGCATCGAAACAAACGAGCCTCGGATCTCTTGGTCGATACCTTCAAGGTTTGTAGAAAATCGGAATGCCTCTGGCAGAGAAAGTCGCCAGTCCTCTAGCCTTTGAATGAGGCGTCGATGAAAACTAAGAATATCGGAGTCGCTGATCGATGCACGATGCACGGTTCTGTATAGCATGGTCATCATATCGCCCCAAAGATCAACAATGCGGACGAGGTATCCCATAGCCCCCACTCCTCGCTGCTGGTGTTCGGCCGATGAAGAATGAGGTTCGAATATCGGAGTATCTACCTCCACCTGCTCCTCAAAACTCTTGACGTCCCCGGGGAGACGAAGGAAAACATCCTCGGAATTGATGATGCTGACTCGGCCGGGAAACAAGCCGTTGGTTCTTTCCAGGATGAAACACGACCAGAACGTCCTACGCCGGCACTCGGCGTAACCGTATCGAGACAAGCCATAAGGAAACACTGCCAAGTTGGCATCTTGGGATTGCTCCATCTCTAAATTCAGTTGCAAACAGGTGGCTACTGAAATGGCGGCGCTGGACATGTCGTTCGCGTCGCTCAGCCGACTGATCGAAAGGTAATAAAGCGAGAGTACAATGCGGGCTTGTACCAGTTGAAGCGACAGGCCTGCTGCGTGCTCGGTGGCGTAGCGTGCCACCTGAGCGTATTCGAAAGCGATATTCTTCGGTCCTCCGGAGAGGGCCACGCCGAGG
Source organism: Phaeoacremonium minimum UCRPA7 (assembly GCF_000392275.1). Classification (NCBI taxonomy): domain Eukaryota; kingdom Fungi; phylum Ascomycota; class Sordariomycetes; order Togniniales; family Togniniaceae; genus Phaeoacremonium; species Phaeoacremonium minimum. The sequence goes on along the minus strand of NW_006921127.1, from coordinate 507,475 downwards.
GCGAGGATGCTATATACAAGCATCATGTCTTCTGGGGATTTCCTGCTGTGAGCGGCGCTACTCTGAACAAGCCAGGCTTTGAAGGCCTTTTCGGGGAGGAAGCGGAGGGCCGTGGAATCGAGGTGTGCGAAGAAGTGTGATATGGTGCTTGTCACGGACTGAGGATCGGAGACATACGGATCTGTTTGCCAAGCTCGGCACAAGACGTCCTCGTGTATGCGAGGAAGCTCCGGCTGATGCCACGACATCGCGGGCCTCACCGCATCAGAGGTTGGGGCCATCGGAGATCGCTGTCCTGCCATCGGCGGAGGATACGACTCAAAACCAATCCTGACCCGTTTAGGGGGCACCATAGACAGCTCTGGGCTGGGTGCTCGGAGAGTCGTTCGCGGAGAAACCGATGCGCTCGAGTGACTGCTTGGTCTTGGCAGCTCGAATGGTGGCCGCGAAGGGCCTGAACCATGGGGAGACTCCTCTCGCTCAGCTGGCGGCGTCGACGGAGACGTGTTGTGGCCTCCGCGCGGGCTGTATCGTGCGGGCCTAATTAGCTCACTGCTTTAACAGTGCAGACAAAGGGTTCTTGGAAGTTCTTACGCGTTCTTGAATTTGCAAACCCTGCCAAACTTCTCGCACTGGACACACCGAGGGTAGTCTGGGTCGCACTTGATTTTCTTCTCGCGGCAAGTTACGCAAGCAATTGCCAGTCGCTTCCTCGGCTTTCCTGCCTTGGTCACGCCCCAGTGGGCGTTGACAGCCTCCCCATCGATGACAGTCTTACAATGACTACCGTCGTCATAGAAATAGCACAGTCCCTCCCCTGGCACCTCAGCCGCTCGAACAAACCTCGGAAGGAAGTGGGTTCCTGTCCAAATCTTCGGGCCAAGACCATCTTTGGTCGGAATGACTTCCGAGTTGATAGCGCTGCCGCTCGATGTTGGCGGCGGGAGATGGCCTGAAGAGTGAGTTGTTTGATGGTCCCTGTAGCCTATTCTACCATCGTGGTCGTGTTTCTGACCCGCCAACTGAGGCGGCAGGCTGTCATGTGGGGACTTGTACAGTTGAGGCTCCCGTCCACCGAACGAATACTCGTTCCGGCCAACGTCTTGGCGGATTGACCATTTACTACTTGAGCCATAATCGGATCGTGATTCTGGTCGAGCACGGTCAGAATCCCTTGAGCGAGGGGAGAGCGGCCCAGGGAATGGAGTCCGAGACAATGGCTGGAACGGCGGCCTGTCTTCAAACCTGGGCTCGTACACACTCCGTGGCTGTGAAAGCGGAGGAGGTGCTGATGGGAAATACGAAGATGACGAGACTGATCGCTCCCCGTGAGGACCTGAGCTGCGCGGATGGTCTAAAGGTGATGTGGCAGGATACGGTCCAGGATGCTCGGATAGTGGAGAATGCAACGGCCGTCCGGCAGACGGGCCAAATAAGCTACTTATAGACGGAAGCTGTTGTCGAGGCGCTGTTTGTGCAGCATCTCTACGATCTTGTGGCTCGTCCGAGATTTTCCCAGACGACATGTCGGTGTTTGTCTGCTGATCATAGTTGGACATGGGAGGAGAAGGTGGTGCAACCGGTGCCCAAGACCGGTGGCCCTCGGACGGCCTCGACGAGTATGAAGAAGAACTTGGGCTCACCAAATCAGGCGGGGTATCGGGGATGGATAGGCGATGTTGAGGTTCAAGGCAGGCTAAGATCCCCATTGAGAGCGGTGTTGACAGTCGAAACAGTCTGTAACATATCCAAGCGGTATACGGCGAATATCTTGCTGGGTCTGGTAAACTTCCAGTCTGCGCTGCAGATCGCAAAACAGAAAGACGACGAGCTGCTCGATAGATATCCACCGGGTAAAGATTCCTAGGAGGCGCAGTTGGTTCAAGGTCACGCTTAGACTGGCATGCCAAGGGTCGAATAGTAAAGAAGATTCAAATTCCGGATAATTGAGGGTAGGGCTGGGCCGCTGATGTGTTGTTAGTTGGTCCTGGTACCGGGCGGCAACGACATCTACTTCCTCCTTCTCCGTGATGCGCAGCAATCGGGGGCCGGAGCAGTGGAGGAGGTGACTGATGAAGGAGGGTGGAAAGTTGGAGAACGTGTGGCTGAGAAGGGCAATGAAGGGTATTGTATCCTATTGTATCATACAGATCACCTCTCTCGGCCGCTCTTGGGTCAGGGTTCCGTGAGATACACCGAGGGAATCCAGTAGGGGACTAGAGACCAGCCCAGGAGGCCGGGATACGATTGGGGCATACGACTAACTTGGGGGACAAAAGAGAGAGACGGAAACAGCACCGACGGAAGATATCTGGCAGGTGAGAGTGTGACGGGGTACGGTACGTACACTGCCTACCTAGAGCAGTTAAGGTAGTAGTCCTGGCGGCTGTTCCTTGTATCTTCGTACCATCCGTCTACGGTTGTACAGTACACTACACGTGTAGGTAGTCAACAGATCTCGCACACGGGGCAATGATTATTCTGCAGCTCAGGTGGCTTTTACTGCTGGGCGGCGGCTTGTTTCCCAAGCAGGCCATTGTCGGCACGACGGCAAGGGAGTGGCTCTCGTTAGACCCAGTGGATGTATTAAGGCACAGTTCTGATGACAGAGCTAAAGGGACTAGGTGGTGACATGAAAGGCTTAGACTTGGTGGTTTCCATGCCGGACCGGAATCCTTGCTGCATTAGATGTGGGCTTTGGGGAACATGGAGGGGTGTGTGATGTTACAAGGGGCGTCCCTAGAAGAAGCACCAGCCAGGGTCGAAGATGAGATGCCCTCGATGGGGGCCTCCTTCTCGGAATGAGTGATGTATTGATTGCACAGTCCTTAGTATTTTTTGTATCCAATGTATTATATGGTATGGTATGCGCACTCAGGCCATCATGGGTGTCGGGGACCATTGGCCCCCGGCGACCAAACTCCTCCCAGGGTCCGGCGTATAAGACAACACAGTCGAGGAATAGGGACCAATGCGGGCGCGTCCTGGCCTGCTTCCTACGTACATGAACAGGTACCAGCGGCAGTAAGTAATATTGGAGAGGGCTCGCCCTGACACGAGAGGAAGGAGGCAGAAGCAGAGGGAGGAGACGAGAGAGCCGGCGTGGCGCGGCTGGAGAGACGGTACGAAGCGGGCACGGCAGAAGAGCCTCTACCAACAGGGACATTGCCTGCTCGCGTACTTTTGTCGCTCAAGTGTAGTAGAGTGTCTGTATGTACTTTGTATACGCACTCGCTCGCGCGCTCTAGTGTAGGATGTTAGTATGTAGTTATACCCATCTCTCTTATCCAAAGTGCGTGCTCGCGGGGGAGGGGGGCCACTCCGCTGCCCATTAGCGAGCTTCATTGGTATGCATCAATACCGAGGAGCGAAATGCAAGAGAGCAACTAGCAACCTTGGCACCGTCCAACACGTGAATCTAAATCTGCCTGTTGCGTGCGCTATTTGACTAGAGCAGCTGAACAGATGGACGGTTGGAGACTTCCTTGGCTAGTGCGGCACTTGGGATGATGTTTTGCGAGTCGTGGTCGAGAACATGGAATGGGGAGCCCTGGATCTAACGAATTGACTAACTAGCAGCATTATACGATACACGTACTCTCACGTACAGTACCATGCCATGCCATGCCATGCCACACTTCTCTGGGCCGTTTGCCCCGAACTCCGACCCAGGTCCAGCATGGACGATACGGACGAGAGAGCAGGGGCCCCGTTGGACGCCGGCTTTCGCTAACTCTCTCACGCCTTTTACCTTAATGATCGCCCCCTGCTGCCGATGCATGACGTTGGATCTTGGTGTCCCGCCCTTTTCCGCCTCTCATCAGATCAAAGGGGGAGACGAGACTGATCCCACTAATAAAGCTCAGACCATGGCTCTCGCACCGGCGGGCGTCCGTTGCCTCGAATTGAACAAGGACTGAGGAAACAAAGCCGAGATGAAGTCTAGGCCTCGATTGTCTATGTTCCTCCGAGCCCCGGTTCTGAATCCCAAAAGACACAGGGCCCAAATATGGCCTTCTTCTTTTGCACAGGAATTGCCGTACACCGCTATCATGCCCAACGCTATATAGTAAAGACTGACCAACCGACCGTCTGATTAGGAGGGGGGAACTATTTCTGTCAAAACCCGGGCGTTACCGAACGCACATATTCCGTGCTGGCTGGCGTCTACTAACGGTATTCCCCCATACTGACTAAGATATTATCTGCCATACAGACGGTTGGTGTTGCGTGTCATGGGAGGTTGCAGAACCATGCCACTAGATGTAATAGCAGAGGCTAATAAGACGGGCTCGGCATGTCGTCGTTAGTTCGATCCCAATGCCCTGGGAACACTGCCAGAAGCCTGGGAAGAAGCAGGAGACGCCGATGGCACAATGACAAACCAGGACGCTCTCTCTCCCACCATCACAGATACACAAACCGCAACCTAGCCCACCTTGGGAGCGAAGCTAGAAGGAGTCAGGAAGCTGGGCAATATCTTGCAGACTCCACCACAGCTCCTCGCCGTCACTCTTCATCTTCTTTTTTGTCTTGTTGCGTTGCCTCTCCCTCTCTCCCAGGGCACTAACAACCGGCTGGCTACCCAGTCCGGTTAGTCAATCGTACCGAGCGAGAGTGATGCCGCCAGTGAATCCTGGCCCGACACGCAACATGCAGCATCCGTTGCAGTCGGGGCCTCGCTAGCAGTTGCACAACGGCCAAGACATGCATCCCCTTGACATTCTCCACGGCTTATCCATCCTAGCGGTGGGTGGTCAAGGGTCTCTCTCACACTCTCCTCGTTTACCGCAAAGGTAACGTTTTGTCTCGCCGTCCCTCTCGGCGGTTTTCCCAGTCAGACATTGTCACGTTCTCTGTTGCAACATGCGCTCGAGAGCCTCTAACGCTCTAATGTTAGCAGCAGGGGCTTGGGAAAACTCTTAGAAGTCGTGCAATGCTACGTCGAAACGAAAAGAACCAACGGTTGCATTGATCCTTGACTACCGAGATGGGCTCTTTGCCGTTGGTCTCAACTTGGTCACCCAGGCAGTGAATCTCTCATAAATGCGGCTAATATGTCCCCATATTATGATGCATAAACAATGGTCTCTGGCAAGTGTTCAGTTGGCTCTCGACCAACTGAGTCCGCGGCTCGCTTCTTGTGTCGAGCAACCAACACGCCTCTCTAAGCCATCGCAGCATATAGACCCGCATGCACCGAGGACGAGGGATATAGTATAGTTGCCGGTACTTGCTAAGGTCGATGCTGTCACGAATCGGGGAAGGATATACCTAACTCTACACATTTCCAACTCGGCGTCGAAATCTACGAGCCGTCCAGAGGGCACAGGGGCAGCAAAGACGCTAGATAGCAAATGACTATCTATTATTTTCCTCGTTTCCCCATGGTCCCCAAAATTGGCTGCCTGCAGGACGCTATCTGGGAACCAATACCACGCGACGGCGGTCCTCTCTTTTTCTCCTGGGCTGTGCGTGGTGAGCTAACTCAATGCCTTTAGTACTTGCCGGGCCTGGTACCGGGCAATTTGCCGGCCGAGTGGTGCTAGATGGCGGGGGAAAAGCAGAATGGATATCGGTAACCTGTAAGCCGCGAGAATGAAGAAAAAAAAAAAAGCCTACCGCCACAGCTTGAGAGAGGATGAGGCCACTGCTACTCCAGACTGGCCCTGCGCAAAGGAACTGCCGAAGGTTGCTTGAGACAGAATGACAACATCGTGAGTTGCCCTGTTGGCGCGGGTTTCAACACCCATTCTAGGGTAATCTGTCCGTATATTACGGCGTTCAGAACGCCCCAAAAGCAATGGTGTGGCACGGTAGTGCTGGACGCCGGACAAGCCACGGCCAGCAGGTTACTGCGTAGTAGAGCAAAGCAGAGCCAGAGCCAGAGCCAGAGCAGATTGGTGAGGCGCGCGCTGCGTCTCTTGCGTCGTCGCCCATTCATCCTTATCGGGCAGCTCGCCAGCGCTTGTTTGTCATACCGTTCCTGTTCCTTGGAAAGCCCATGTCTCGGATTCATTCCTTCTCACGTTTTGCCGAGATGATGTTCTGTCATTGGCTTCTAGCCCGTTCCACGAGGGCGTTTCTTCTCCGAGCCTGTCGTGTAACTGGTACTACTGGTACGACGCCTCGGAGGGTTCCTAGAGAGGGGAGGAGAGAGAAAAAAGCGCCTCAGTGTGATGTCAAGTCTGTTGATAGCTTGGAGGCTATCTCTGGGAGGCCCGCTCTAGACTCGAGCTGGGCAAGCTGGGCTGTCCCTGCGGTATGACTTCATATACCGCGGCCACCCCTGTGCGTGCCTATCGAGGGGACTGCCCACTGTGGATGCGGGTGTCAGGAAGTCGGTGCCGAAGAAAAGCATGCTCTGGCCGACAAGCGGCTCGTCCCTCGTGTGAGAGTCTGTTCCGCTATTTCCTGGAGCCACCTGATACCATTGCTGCTGCTGATTAATGATATAGAGGTACGGCTGAAGATGGGACTGCCGTCGGTAGACAGTGAGTCGGTGGATGATCGACCACCTTCATCAGTGCCGGCAGCATTGAATAGTAAGATTACATAGTTCGACCACACAATGCATAGCATAATTACTGCTGGGCCGCGCGAGGCACACACCGTTGAAAAAATAACAGAGACAAGCCTGCGGGACGGGATCGTCTACCGCGGGGCCCGTGTCCGTGTCGTCACACTCTCTCCAGCCAGGGTCCCATTGAATGATCGCCTGCTATATAGCGGCGGGCTTATGAAGNNNNGAAGCTCCCCAGTGTCATTGGAGGGGGACTCGAATCATTAGGCGACCAGCTGCCGAGCCTTTCGAGCCATTTTATGAAAATGGCAGCCAAAGGGAAAGGGAAGACCAGCATGAGCATGATGCGCACATACGCTAATGGATCTGGAGATCATCCCATCTTTCTTCGTTGGTCCACCTACCCAATGGGCTACGTCGGGAGTGGACAAAGTCGTACCATATGGTCCATACCCAGCAGACGTTGCCATTGACCAGAGGGGGCCGCACCCATGAAGGCTTGGCAAAGTGACGTGGGACGATAAATTTGGAAATTATTCAACTTGATATAGTCCAGGGGGCTTTATACATTGTGCGGCCCTTGACAACGGGCCATCGGTCGAATTAAGCAGCATCTACCAGTCACGGCATCAAAGCAAAAAATACAGTTGACTGACAACGGCTCGCGTCCCTAAGTTCACAAAGCACCTGCAGGAATAATAATACCGCTCATTATGATGGACGGGTGCGTCAATAAGATCGACGTTTAGACTTGGGCCGTGTGGCTGGGTCGTGCCTTTGAAGCCCCCCAGGGGTAGGTTCAGTAGAGCAAGCAGTGCGGTCGGACAATGCAAAAGAATCAACCCGAGCAGATACGCGCCATAGACGGCTTGGATCAAGTTAGACGAGATGGATGGATGGATGAGGATGAGGCTTGCGGTAGTGCATGTACTGATGTACAGGTTGTGTACAGGACAGGACAGGACCAGGACATTACACTACATCGAGGAGACGGGAGTCCCCTATCAGGCAAGCTTGTGGCTGTCTCGCCAGTACGCATCTCCGCCTTTTTCAACGCCCTTTTGAAGCATAACGGTGGCTCCGTCGTATAGTAGATGAATTATACCTGGGGAAGGACTAGGGCGTTCGTTCTCGGTCATTCTGCCGAAGCAACCGCATTGTTCACTGGTGTCCGGTGGTCCACTTCCCACTATCCACAGGCCCCAACAGCCGTGACAGGTCAAATTCACACAAAATTGGATGGCCGGGCACGACACGTCGAAGCGAAGACTCCTCGTTCAAAAATGCGGAAAGAGGAATAGCGAGCATGACGATCCGGCAAGGTAGAAAGGTGAAGGGAGCCAGGATCCTGCAGCTTTTCCAGGGAACATGCCCTTGGCGTTCGCCATCCTTCCTTCTAGAAATCACTAGCCCCAAGATGTCCCGCACAGGTGCAAGGTTTCGTGCAGAGGAAGCGGTCCCTGGAGCCCCCCCGACTTCCTCTTCAAGAGAGGTCCCCGAGAGACCTCACTCTCTAGCAGGCAGGCGATGCTCATAAAGGTTCGATAGTTTCAGTGTTTGCGGAGCTCTCTCGAAACAACGACAGGCTGCCTCAACCACAACCACGGAATTGCGTTGCGCGGACACCAGCAGCAGCAGGCAGCGGCCCTGGTTCCAACAGTTAGTGTAGACAGGCAGATGGACCGTGATGAACCGACGAGGATTCACACCGTCAATCCCCGTCCCATGTCCAGGGAAACCGTCCCTCCGCGTGGTTGGCGATCTTTCGGACCTCCAGACCGATACTTGGCCTTCTTGTCTCGGCTGATCTTGCAGGTCGCCCCGTCCGTCTAGGATAGCTTAGGTGGGCAATTCAAGCCGGCAGACCGGGGGTGCACCCATTGCGACACATTTGCATTATTCCCATCATCTGGGCACTACGGGCGGGTTAGTTGTGAACGAGTGGGCTCAAGAGCCGCTAAGGGGGCTGCAAATGTGCTCTTTAGCATCAGCTCTCCAGCGAGTCTAGTGATGTAAGTGGAGGAGTTTGGCGAGAGGGACGGCACTACTGGAAAGAAATGCCGCAAGTCAGCATCACAGAAGCCGACGACCGCGTCAACGGGGCGGCGGTCTTGCTTGGGGTCTCGATAGCCAGGCCCTCTCGCCCTTAAGGGGGGGGAGGGTTGTTAACATTAGATGAACCAGAGAAATTTTTCACGGGCGGCCAAGGCGGCGCGGCTTTCTCTAACGCTATTTTTAGGTGCCCCCTCAATTATCAATTCCATCAATCCTACCGGGGCACGGCTCACACCCAATCTATCCCGTGGTCTGTGTGGTTCGTTGGCAGGGGGTGCTTGCTCTTGGCTCTTGGGTCCAATCGAATTGCAGGAGGTTATGAGGAGACGGAGATGGGGACAGGGACCTGGGAGTCCCTGCTGTCGGGTTGGCTTTAGAGTCAATGGGGCAAGGCTTCTTCTCTGCCATGCGCTGCGAGACGACCGGCAGCACACCACTTCTTGCCTGGCGGCCCCGAGTCTACATACAGCATATGCTGTACGCAGACTCAGCAGACTAGCTACAGTAGTAGTTGAGGGCACTGTACTGCATAGTAGTGAATGAAGCCTAAGTCGACCTGGAGTAGTCCTGTAGTGCAGTAGCATCCGGGGGCGCCATGTGCGTCGTGCGATAGCACCCGTTGACCCTAGTGTAGATTGCCTTTGGCTCGCGTTCGCAAACCGGGTGTAATTTCTTGTTCGTCCGTGCTGATGCATCTCCTCTAGACTGTTGGTGTGCTGTTGGTTATGTGGCGGCATTGCTGAACGGCGACAGAGCTTCGACTCGCCAATAGCGCTGCCCTCGTTCATGCTGCATTCAATAGACAGTGATAGACGAGCTGTTGGTTTCGGGATGTACACTCGACGGTGTATGTTGCCGAAGCCGATCTGCGAGATAGCTCACGAGCCCGTTGCCTATGGTAAGTGAAGTGCGGCCCTACCAAAGGCACTAGAAATAAAGCACTCTTCCCCCCTTGGTAGCGAATCATGTCTGAATCTGGGGAGCCGGTAGGAAGGTTGTTGTGTTGGGCGACGCCATTCACAGTGGCCGGCAATATCGCTATAGACAATTAGCCTGTTCTCGGATTCTGCGAGACGGCCGACGTCCAGTGTGGGCGCAGGAAGGGGCAGCATGGTGCATCAATGAGTTCCTTTCCAATGGACTGCGTTGGATTCGGCATTCCGCTCCGTCAATAGCGGATGGGGTCAAGAACCCACCCTGGTCTGTCTCTAAATAGGCTCCATGCGTACCGTACCTGTTGTTTTGTTGCCTCTGTCATGTCACCTTCTCATTCCACAGGAAAGGATCGGTCTCCCAAGACCTCGGGCCCTCGGCGTGACCATAGCGATCGTGAGCCAAGGTAGCCTGTGATCGTGGCTGTTTCATTACACAAGAGAGAGATGAAAGTTTCCGTGAGACAACGGGTCTTCCGTCGGGATACATCCCTGTCCCCAGACGGCCATGTCAAGGGACAGGGATACCATGCGACAGTGGATAAATGGGATGAAAAGGTTCACGGTTAGGACCTGGGTGTGCCTCCAGCGGACCACCACCACTATCCCTAAGGGGCCTGGTGCGGGAGCAATACCGACGCAATTTCTATCGTGCAGCTTAAAAAGAAGCGGTTCACGCCACCAGCTCGAAAAGGGGCGGCATAGCTGACAAAGGGCTGCTTGCAGCGGCGAGTAAGATCAAGTATGCCCTGCATTATGAAATCTGCCTGGCTCGTTAAGAATAACGCCGGCGTCCAATCTGGATAGATGAGCAATACATAGATCGTGGCCTACGCCGTCCAACAGTGTACAGTACCTATGTGAGGTACTTCTGTCACCGGCATATCATGGCCGGATTGTCAAACCCGACCAGGGACAAGAGGCGGGAGTTGGAGGCCTGGCCACGAGCTTTGCCGCACGGCCGTTCAGTTCATATTGTGTAAAGTTTAGCGGCATTGATCCTCGTCTCGAGACAGCACATCATCGACAGGCCTGGGCAATCACAGAGTCCGTTAGGATCTGCCATAACAATGTACTCGAAACAGGTAGTGGCTCTTTTCGGTCACTCCTAGCAGGGCTCCATGTCCATCGACGGGGCCGTCATGTCGATGGCTATTAAAGCAACTCCAGGTTGGCTCGTAATGAGAATGACAATTTCACAACAACGGCACACCGACGGTGTAATGATCGAGCCCCAATGGCCCGTTCGTACCACTCATTTGTGCCTTCTGCATCACATAGCAAGGTCCTTCGATCCCGCAGGCGGGCGTCAGTGGCGCACATCACGGCTCCTGTAATCCTCTTGGTAGCAATGCGGCCTTCCACAAAGGGACTACGTGGGTGCTTCCCAACGCTTGGTGGCTGACCACCTAGGTCGTTTTGAGATGATTTGAGATTCGTTTCGTGAGACAATGGGCTGGTCTTATCTCTGAGATCGCGCAGTCAATTTGTTTGCGGAGCCGGCTGTCAGCGCGTTGTGACGAAGTGATTTCCTGGTTGGGTTGGAATATTGGATCTTGGGAGGCTCCGCTCGACGTCAAGGGTATTCCGGACCACCGCGCACGCGCACGCAGACGTGGTACCAAAATAGAAACATGCCTAGGACGCCTTTGGATCTCGCCGAAAGGGCACTCGGCAGAGTGACACCTTAAAAACGGGAATGATACCCTCCCCGAGCCTCTGCGAGAAGCACGCACACATTAGCTCTGCAATCTCTCCGAGTTGGTAAGAGATGACAGGTTTGAGGCCATCGTGTGGGGGACACTAGAGCTCTTGGGGTAAGAAAGGGCCTGGGTTAAGATAACCTCTTAAGCTACCTTCCCAAACCATCAGCGCCACAGCTTGGAACAGACGAAGCTGGGACAACGCTCTGGGTTGGTCGACTCGCCGCTGGTGGACGGGATAGCCGCCATTGGGTGATCAGGAGGCAGGATGGCACTCTCTTGTCACAGTCACATACGAGGGGACCCTTCGAGGCGTTTCTTTTGGTGTCTATCCTCGGACCAACAAACATGTCTCAGCTAGTTAACGTTAACATGAGTGAGTTAGCTGACGGAGAGTAAGCTCAAAGAATGGATAGTGCAGCGCAGTGCAGGTGACAAGATCGACTGTCTCTCACTGGCGTCGATCTACCGGCACTACACTCCCTGCTCCGTGATAAGCCGTGTGTCCCCGGCCGAGAGGGTAGCCCAGGTAACATTTCGGACCGAACACGTGTTTCGTTGACATGCACCTTCGTGGGTACACTACTGCGTATCTACTCTAGTTGGTATCTCACGTCCCAGCTTACCTAGACTCCCATGTACAGCGGAAACAGAGCGAATGCAGGTCTCTTCCAGCACATCTCCGAATCGAGCTGGTTCCCGGGGGGAGATGGGGTGTTAATTAATACACCCTTGCAGAGCAATGAGGCCTTTCTCTGTTCCTGCGCAGGAACGTCTAGTTTTCCCCTTGGAGCCCAGGACATATGACGCCGTCTGCGTGACTTGCTCGAGAATTCCTAACCCACGCACTGCAACCCAGCAGAGTCGTACTCGGATTGGCCCCGGGGTCCAAAGGCTTGGGGGTGCGTCAGCTATTCTTGGGCTGTGACCTGCCTGCGGTAATGACTGACAGCACCTCCGCGTCGATTTGATCTCTGGGGACGCGTTGGTTCTGTGACGACAGAAGTCAAGGTCTCTCGACTTGAAACGGCCGTTAGGTAGACGACACATGATTGAAGGAAATATTTTGTCCGAGTGTCAGGCCGACCTTGACTGTTTCCAAGCCACATGCCTCCTCCCCCTTGACGATGATGATGATGATGATGATAATGATAGAAAATGGCGATTCTTCTGCCTCACTCTAGCAGGCGTCACTGCCCCGTCTCTGCACTAGAGCACTACGGCAGATGCCAGATACGAGGACTGAGTCCAGGCCGTTGGCTCCGGATAAGGGCACTCCTCACCACTAAGACGACAGAGTAAGCGATCCGGTGGATAAATGGCAAATGCACAAGAAAGACACCGAGCGCCTCTCCGAGTCGGTCGGCCGGTGCCAAGTCCAGCAGGCTCGCGCCTAATTGACCGAGGAGGTGCATACCGCTAGCAGTAAAACACCTATTACGCCTCTGATCTTACCACCCTCTCAGTGAAAAGCCGCCGGCAGGAAGACGAGATGCCGCCTTTCACAGCCTGCGAGCCAGTAGACCCAGGCTCTCACACATCACCGTGCCTCTTGCAGTATACTGGAGGAAATCCCAGCAACGCATGTCGACGCTTTTGGAAGTATCAATTGTCCAGGGAACGGAGTTGATGAGACGTAAAGGCCCGCCTTTCCTGCCCGACATAGCCGTCGACACCGTCGTGTCGCGGCAAGTGTGTAGTCTTGACGCTAGCGATTCCTTCGGCCGAGATAGACTGACAAGATTCGAACGGACAAGCGCCTAGTGTTGTTCTACCATCACGGAATGTACCCACGCCGGTGGGCTTCTTCGCATGGTATTCCCCAGGAGGGTCCCTGGTATATTCTTCTTGTTCCCAGGTGGCCTCCTTCCAGAGTTGTCCGAGTCGTCATCGACAACGCGAACGTTGAACTTGCTATCCGGGAATACAGGCAAACTATCTTGTCGCCAATTTTCAACTCCACTTGGCGTCCAATAGATGCAACAATAACCGTGAGGCGTCTGTCAGAGCCCCAGGCTCCGCGGACTGCGGTGTCTTAGATTCGTAGTGGGACGCCGAGCTACCCATACCACATCTAGGGTCCCCAACCCAGCCTATCTACCGTGGAGAGCAGTGTACGTGCACTTCTGGACCTCTTTGCACGGACTGTATTTACACTACTGTCTAAAACATATCTCAGGGGCCCATGACTCCTGACATTTACCATTATGGAGCGGTCTAGCTAAGGAATGAGGGTGAGTAACTTTGCCATCGTCAAACCCCTGACGCCAACTGTTGAACCCTAGGCAGTCTTTCGGATGATACGGGTAGTGTTCCGACAACGAGGCTCCAGAGTAGTTCACATGTCTGCTAGAAATCAGCCCATAGCTCATTGAGTAATTGAGATGCAATTTGGTTATGACAATTATGCCTAACCATGACCGTGACGTATGGCAGTGAATTTTGAGAGTCTTGCTACCGCGTGTTGGAATGCTCGCGTAGAGATCGTCTGTGAGATGTGATAGTCAGTTCAAGCGAGCTTTTTTTTAAACTGCTACGAAGAGACTGATCATTAAGGGGTCCTTAGGGCCAGGCAACAGCTCGCCGAGACTACGGGCACAGAGAGCTGCCGTTGCTGCGAGGCCTCTGACACCTTTACTACGTGGCATGGGCTACTAGATAGCAGATATGGGTCTCCTGTACTTTCAAATCGTAGCTGGGTGTCAATTCATCAAAAGAGAAGCTTGTCCGATATTTGGGATATTCCTCTTGATGCCCAAGACCAACAAAACTTCGCACAAAGGCCACTTTGCGGATTGACGATTCCCGTCTAGTGTCACTGCCAACACCTTGCTGCAGGAAAGTTTATATCCCGCGGCGTTTGCCTTTAGTAGAGTCTATAGACCAGATTGTTGTGGGGCGTGGGAGACTGTCAAAGCGAGAGTCCTCAAAAGAGTTGCTTGTTGAAATGTGCTGAAGGAGGCCTCGCTTCAGCGTGTCCAGCTCCTGCCAAAAGCCTGTGCCTTCACCCGTCGATTAGATGCGATGTCGACGTATGCTTTTTATCCCTACGTGGAGTGCATTAGACCACTTGAACACACCGATCAATATCAAAAGTTACTGAGGTCTCTCGAGTGCCCATTATTCGTATTGTAGTGCTCTTCTACATACAGCCTTGCCCCTGCTGATTCAGGGGTATCACCAGAGCCAACACTGCGCTGTCCATCAATGTCAACAAACACAAGGAATTTGATCCCAGACACGTTCGTAGTGTGTCGGCGCCTCTGCAAGGACGGTGATCGCCTTCTGAATCTCTATGTGAGTATTGAAAAGGCTTATTGACTGGACACAGGTTGTTGTTGTTAGGTTCCTCGAGAACAGCCCATCGATATCGATCAATGATTGTCGAGCAGAAGGCAACTTTCGACGTCTCGCTTCGCAAGTGCTATTCCATGTGCAAAAACATATCTCTCTACCATGATAAAGGTGGAGTTTGCGATTTCGATCTACTCGACGACCGTGCTATTCGAGAAGCGTAGACCCTGACCGCAACGAACATGTCGCCTAGCAAGTCTCGATTGTCTGTGACATTTCACACTTCTCGACAAGTACAATTCACTACACCCTTACGAGCCTTCCGCATACCCTCTCCTGATAGATGTCTGAAATGTCGCTGTTCCGGACAATTCCCGACGACGCGGCGATAGACTCAATCCGTGGGCTGGCTAACGTCTCCGAACAATAGCTGGTCATTCACATCTGCCGTGGATTCGAGAGCAAGTAGAGAAGCATTCAATTGCATAAAACTTCATATATATAGTCACTGTTGCTACCATCATAATAGCACCGCGCGTGTTTGCGAGGAGAGGTTTCCTCTGGTCAGATGGTCGAACCTTCTGCGCTGTGTCGTCTTTGGACTTTCCAAGGTTCTTGCATGGGGCATTGCAAGCACCTGTAGCCATGATAGCTCACGAAGGTCAGCTGCTGTATTGTATTTGGCTCTCAGTGGCGATCTAATTGCCATCTTTGCGTATCTCTTGGTGTTTCTTCGTCAAATTACCATCTAGGGGTGATTGAGTTCCTTCAATCGGCCATTCTCTGCTTTCGTTTAGAATTCAGATACACTGATGGCTTTTCTTGATGACTACAATGACCACTTCACTCCCATTCTTCTCAACAACATACCTGTGACATTGGCCAAACGGCTCGCGGCCTTTCTCTCGGAACATACGTGATAAGACACGTGGAAGCCTTTCGAAAACTCCCAATACACACAGGATAATTCTTAGAGCTAGTGAACTCGAATCGACAATCCCGAGATGATGCAACTGGTGTATGTGACCGGCAATGTTAAACCATATTAACACAAAGCTACGCTCACCTACTAGTACGGACAGATTCGTTCTGGCGTGATTATCTATCTGTATCTGCAAAAGGGTTGGTTGAATTAATACGCCATCAGATGGAAACCGTTGATGCTGGCTCGAACGTTGTCGTACTTGTGGCCATTGCATTTGACATCCCCAGAATCATATCCGATGTCAGTTAAATATGACCAGACAAAGTGAGCATAGCGACCATTATAAATCTCGGTCTACGACATATCCTCGGACAGCCTACGCTACACCATATGGCAAGCAGGAGTGCGGCACTGATGCAATACTCCCATGCTTCAGCGGCCAGTCTCGATGTCTTAGCTAGGAAAGCCAAAAAAAAACCTCCAAGTCACGCCAGGCCAAAATAATGGCGGTAGACAATGGAGGAGACTGTAGGTGTTCGTCAGCGAGAAGGAATGGGAAGACGTTACTGCAGCCATTAACCGGCACTATGCTTGAACAGTCATTCGTTTGCACTCTATTGTCTGTTGAAGATATTCTTCCTCTTAAATGTTTGGGTAATGATGGTTCATATAATTACCAGTGAAGTTGCTTTTGAGTCAAGAAGTCAATTTCCAACGCTGCGGAAGCAATAGAAAGATCAGAGGAGACAGGTTAAGGTGAATCTTCCATGTATCAGAACCAGCAGAAGCAGGCTCTACGACATTGTAAGAACTGGGCTTGCCATACATGAGATCTCCTTACGAGTAGAACTAACTTGATTATAACACATACAACTGCGGTAGAGGCCGTCAAGAACAACATGAAAAAGTTGCTTCACCTGCTATTCCATTGCTTCATGGCTTGATAGAGTCGAGCGATGCATAAGTTGACATTATGAGGGTGCGTCAATCCAAGACGATGCTACGTAGAGGTTGTGAGAGTCTTGGAAAACAAATGTCCCAAAATTAAATCCAAAGAATAGTGTTCCTCAATATTTCTAGATGGCTTCACGTGAATCAGTAATGGCCAATCGAATATAAAGAGTGAGCCTATTAACTTTAAGACCCCAAGAATGACGTCTTAACTCTAAAGATGATATAGTCAGCGACGCCGCAAAAAGTGAACATCCATCTTGATTTGGAGCAGATATGGATGCTAGAATTGAATGGCGTCGACAATCAGTGCACCGGCCAGAACGGACGTTTGGATACTTCGATGTGTGTGATTCTGATATCGATGATCTCATTGAAAGCCTGACTACAATGGTTGACGTTACTAGACACCGAACGGAACTGGAAGGAGTTCAAGAGAACTCGCCACAGCTCATGGTAAACGGTGGTTGGGATATGATACCAGACCTTCGACATTTTATGGGATTCCTTAGAAGTAGTGAGATGGGGCTTGGAACCTAAATGTCAGGCTATTTCCGTTCTGAGAATTGCTGTCACATCGAGGTGTTATGGCTGATTGACACGTTTCTAGAACAAATGATTATCATATTCCTAGGCCGTCAGTCGTCAGTGCGGTAGAAATTCATAACAAAGGGAGACCTCGAGTCCTGAACCATGATGTTGAGATGAATAAAAGGAACCCATCAGTCGCTCATAACTCAATGGTTCTGCCTGATCATGTATCTTAGACAAGTCAGTCTCGAGAGATTCGGAAATCGTCAAGGCAGTCGAAACATTCTTGTGGACAGTTGAAGATAAGAAACTGTGATCACGGAATTTTTGAAAGCTGTGAAGCCAAGAAAGACATCGCAACTGAACAGATTGCTAACGCGCAAAAAGAAAACTTCGACTGCGTCACAAGCGTAACCTTTCTTCCTCGAGATACAAACGACGATTAACATACTGATTAATTTAGAGTAGACCTTTCAAGAGCAGACTATGGGCACGACTCCATTAGTGCCCTTACCTAGCTGTCAATCGCATTGTCCCTTTGGCTTCAAAAGTGTTCAAGTCGTCAAAGAAGACGATTTCAAAAACCGAATCACATGCTTCAAAAAAGCGGGATTTCTATACGAGACTATTGGAACATGTTTGATATCTGCTGTCTTCGAATGTTTCCATATATCTGTTTGCTTCGCGTTCTCTACAGCCAGACTCGACCGTTTTCTCAGTCAATGATAGCAGTGACCGACAGGCGAGTCCTAAACAAGTATGCAACCATACGATCCAAAATATTACAAATATCTATCAGACAATAGATTAGACGTGGGTCACGTTAGAAAAAATTGCATTTGTCAGAAGTTGGTGCCTCTCAGTAGTATATCTGATCCCTTCCACGACTACTGGACTGCAGTAGTACTTATGTGAAGCAAGCTTATTGACGATACCAAGTTGCTGCTTTATACCTTCACTGGAAAGGACTCGACGGACACAATTACCAGGAGCCAAATTTGGTCTACTAGCTATCGAGGCGGACAACTATGACCGATTTTGCAAGATAATGGACGGCGTTCTTTGTGAGATGTAAGTGAAAATGGTGGCTGCTCGATGGGGCTGAAGTGGCTCGATTGGTTCCGTGATTAGCGCGAATTCTGTACACGTACCTGTTTATGCGGCACATACCAAGCCCCGGAAGACGGGGACAAGAACAGGCTAAGATAGTGTGAGATAAGGCATGGACAATTTTTGGTAGTCGTCATTTGCGGCCCCTTTTCGATCTGGGTTTTGCATCGAAATCCTGGTCCTGGCAGCTGCCGCTTATCACTCGACGCGACGACCGACGGGGCCGACTTCTTCTTCTTCAGATTCATTTTGCTTACTGCCATGGTGTGCTCGATCTAAGAACAATAGCTATCGTTGCCGAATGGTCCTGTCGCAGAGACGCACCGTCCACTCCTTTTCCGAACCTGCCGATATCTCCCTTCGAGACACTTCACTTCGCTTTGAGATTGAGCTCCCATCGCTCCATCGGCTCTATTCATTCTTATAAGCGCTGCAGTCGCGTTACCTTGCAAGATGCGGTGGTTGAAGGCTTTTGCGGGCTATCTAGCCCCGATCTTCTTGATTCTATCGCCGGTATTGTCTTACAGCGACCAGGCGCTTTCGATGCACAAGCGCAAATCGAGCGCCGGATTCTCACTGGACATCCCATTGATCATGCTTGTTGCGTCGATGTTCAGGTTCGTCAATGGCGCTTCTCTGTCTAGGATATCGTAGCGAGATTTCCGTGTGCTAATGGACAATGCTACCAGAATATTTTACTACCCGGGCGCACGATTCGATACCGCGTTGTTAATTCAGTCATTTATCATGGTAGCCATCCAGTTACTCCTCTTGAAGATTGCCCTGGATCATCGACCCCCACCATCATCAAAGGGCGGCGACGCGGCGACTCCTTTCGTTGGGTCGCAAGACGGGTTGTGGGAGATGCAACGACCGTTCAACTTCTGGCAATGGCGGTCCCCTAAACCGTTCGTGCCCTGCGCCTCCTCCATCTATACCCCTGATGCTAACACTCCTCTCTAGCTACTGGCAATTCTTGCTCTATATGTTTATCGCGTTGACAACATTGGAACTCTTGCTCTCACCTTTCCACGGCGTCTACTCCGGGTATTCTCTAATGGTTGGCTATATCGGTCTCTCCGTCGAAGCAACTCTTCCGCTCCCCCAAATTTTCGCCAATCACCGATCGCGATCGTGCAAGGGCTTTAGATTCTCGGTGCTGGCCAGTTGGTTAGGGGGCGACGCCATGAAAATGTTCTGGTTCTTTACATCGACGACAGAGATTCCATGGGCATTCAAGCTTTGTGGTATCTTTCAAGCTTGCTGTGACGCGTTCTTGGGCATACAATATTTGATGTACGGCAGCGGCGAAGTGGCTATACTGAAGGAACATCAGGTCTGGGCAGATGACCTAAAACCCATGGGCGCCCGCATCTCGAACGGATTAGGCACTCCGACAGGGCGACGAACTCCCGTCGAAAAGGAGTATCGATAAAGGCTACTGTCAAGCGCTCGAACAACCGGCTACGTTTGACCAAACATATCACAAAGGCGTATGTTCAGTTTGTTCGTCGGCAGAGAAAATGCATTGTCGAGAGAATTCGATCAACACCAATCTTCAGAATCTTGCCTATCTTAGTTCACCTGGATTTCAATGGAAATAGATGCCAGGAAATATTGAAGGTTCTGAGTATACCCCAGCCACCTGGGCCTACTTGTCTGGGCAAGCTGGGTCAGAGGTGAGCAGCCCATCCTCCGGGGTCGTGCGTGGCTCGTTAATTTGTGGTAAGAAGGCACACCCAGCCACCGCACATGTGTTGCTACAGCACAACATAATATAATTGATTGGGTGCAAAAAAAATCTGACTGCATTCTAATTGGTATACTCGAATTGTCTGTGATTTTTTCTATTTCATTTTGCATTATTGGAACATGTCTTCTGCTTGAATTTGAGGTGGTGGTGGAAGTAGCGCCGTATCTGATACGCACCAAGCTGCACCTGGTATTGGGGGCTTATACGAACTCGACTTCAAATCTTCCTCCAACTCTGCTCCGGCCTATTCAACCAACTTGCCTAGGAAGAAATTGCTTGTCCTACAAAGTATATTCTATCGAAACTACCTTCCTCTGATCTCAACCAAAGATCATCGTGAATCTTGGTTGAGTTTCCCATATCCTGAGAGCCTTATTCGGTCTCGTTTTTCTAAGTGCATTACCCACGACCTTACCAGCCATCCTATTTTCCTCAAACCTCACCAACTTCGCACTTCCCTTCTTTCCTCGGCCGATCTCACGATAAACTCGACACAACTGCAGCTGAACTGGAGTCTTCTACACGTTATCTTCCTTGAGGTGGACTCTTTCCTGAAACCGACGACACGTATCTGGTCACTACCTACTTCGGAAAGATCACTTGAATATCACAGTGAGTATTCTTCTACCTCTTTCAACGACAATACCCCTACGGTCTTCTTTACCTGGAACTTTGGGGTTTTCAGGGAAAGCTCTGGGCTAGCCGTTACCTATCTGCAATTAATAAATTCAAGCATATAACGAACACCAAGAGCATTCATCCTTTCTGATCCTGCACTTCTTCTCTCTCTTCTGCCATCTCCAGTCGAGTTGTTTCCACGACCCATCTATTTTCTTCCCCGTCATGGTTCACTCAGTTTGACAAGCATCTCTGCTGCCTGAAGAAGGTTGTGGAAGCTTGAGTTGGAAAGTGTCGGCGAAGAAGTCGGCCTTGAATCATCTTGGCCTTCCTTCCTTTTCTATTTTCCCTACAAACTTTCTATCTCACCGTCTTCTCGAGGAAGAAGTTTCGGTCTTTCCTTACTTCCTGTCTATCTTCCCCATCATTACAGTCTTTCCCATCCCCAACTCTCCGTCTCGTACACCTTTCCCTACCCACCCATATCAGGATAGACATACAGAACGACTTGTCTCTAACGCACCCCAAAGTTACCGAAGTTAGTGCCTGTCCTGTCTGAACATCCTTCCCATCGCAACAAAGTTTCTTCTTGACTAAAGAGGCAAGGTTCTGAGATCCACCTACCTCCGAAGCACATGTTTTCCACCTTCACTTGTCACCTCCGTCAACACACTTGATCACAAAGAAGCAAGCTAACTGCTCAAGTCAAGATGCCGGCCAACTTCAAGACATATGAGGCGCAATCCCGCCTGATCGCCTCGATCATCGCGGCCCATCCCGAGCTGAAGCTCAACTACAAAGGTACGCCCTAGTTATTTCTCAGTGTCAAAACTCTCCTCATCTTGCTATTCTTATCGACTACGCCGTTCGAAGCGTTGGTTCGAAATGAGAAGGCAGGGCTGATAAAGTCACTATCAGCTATCGCGAAGCACTACGGCTCGGAGTGGACTGAGTCCGGCATTGAGCATCACTTCCGTCCCTTGAAGAAGGGCGCCCTTGCGCTTCGTGACCTAGTCGCCCAGGGCAAAGACACCAAAGACCATGACGTTCATTCGGTAAGCTGACCATTGTTCCTTCTCCCTACAGAAATCGCTCGATACTTCGGCGAGTCCACTCCAGACGGTATCGGCTGGCAATTTCGCTCGATCAAGGCTGACGCCGACAAGCTGAAGAAGGCCGTTGATGCGGGCCAGAGCCCTGCGTCCGCTTTGGGTAGGAGCCAGAGCGGTGCTATTCCCGTCGCCACTCCCAAGTCCGCTCGCAAGCGTGTGGCCACCACGACCCCCAGAACCGCGAGCAGCAAGAAGACCCGGAAGGTGGCGCCCAAAGAATCCGACGAGGAGGGCGATGCGGAAGTGGACTATGAAGCCCTCGACTCTACGCCAACTAAGGAGCCCAAGCGCCAAACTTATATCGACCAGGATGTCTACCGCCGAGTCACTGGCCACACGCATCAGCCGATAATGTCTGGCGCTCTTCCGGCCCTTGACACCGCGCATGAGCCTACTCCGTCCGAGGATGACTTCGTCCCGACTCCCACTCAGACATTTGCCCCGGCCCATTCGTTTAACTCTACACAGCCCTCGCAGACTGCGTACGCTTCTTCATTCGACCAAGCCAATAGCATGTCAGATGATCGCTGGAACACCATGGCCGATGATCACAAGAACTTTGTGGACCAGCAGTATTACCTCGACAACGCAGACGGCGAGATCTGAAGACTGCAACAGCTGCCCCAGCAGTACCCTAGCCTGGGTTTGTACAACGTGTATTGAGCCACTCTTCTATCTTTCCTTACTAGCAGCACTCATCCTACTCTGAAATTCAGACTAGCTATCTGGCAGTTACATAATGACTTCACGACTTTCACCTCTCTTCGACATCTCAGCACATACCACTTTGATCTTTTCCTTCGTCACTATTGCGAGCTAATGACGCGCCTTCTCGAGGGCGATCTCAGCTATGAAGCTGCCCTGTCGGATGCCCTCTTTGGAAGCACGTCACCTGCTGGCTTACCGGGTTAGTGGATTTCGATGGACTTTGTTTCGCGGATTTGGCAGCCTGGTCACGGCTGAATTTTCTTCGGGAGCAGTTACACCACCCCGAGAGCTTTCGATTGCAGTTTCTGGTTGAGACCGCAAAATTCTTATTTAGCTCTTCGTTCTGCTGGAAATAGCCCAGTCCACGTCGCTTTGGTGTGGGCGAGGCTTGTCACTCGGACATAGGCCCCCTCTATACCCCCAAACTTGCTATAGACGTCCGTCATGGACTAGATAGTTTATTCACATCGCGATGACATGACATAATATCTTCTTTAACGATATATGTGAATCTCACTTCAGGTTTTGACGCGTATGAGATTCCAAGCCAAGTCAACCTTTCACCAAAGTCCCTCGTTATGATTTGCACATTCATGGCCAACATTACTTGGAATTTGTTTTATTATTCCCAACCTACTGCTGGGCTATATACAACAGGCCATACTCCAGATATGCAATCTTGATACGACCGCACTGTACTCACAAGATATCCAATACCACCACGACTACTTAAGCAGCGTATCCCACAATGCATCCTGCTCAACGTAATCATGATGGATGATGTTCACCAGCCACAGGTCTTCTTGCAGCTTGTGGAGCATCTTCTCGCTCTCTGAACCCTTCCCATAGACCTTGGCCCACTCGCCCCAAATTCCAAATGCCTCTTCGGCCCATGCCCTGAAGCTCACTTCCTCGATGATCGTAGGTGTGATGATCTCCTTGCCGGGGAAGACGCCCCAAGTCACAGCATTTGTGCTGGCCTCTTTGACCTCCTTGTCCAGGCCGCCGCTTGAGTCCGAGGAAAGGAAGTCACCAGCTGCATTGGAAGCGTAGAAGCAGATCCTGTCTTTCATCTCCGGCCTTGAAAGCTTCTCAAGGAGGACTTTCCACTCGGACGACGGCACAAAGAATTCTACGAACGCCTTCTGGAAGACGAATCCGTTCGGCGGGCCCCATCCGTAAGTCGAGTCCGTCGACCTCAAGCCATTGACTGAGGGCTGGGAGGCTACAGTCCACCAGCCCTTCGAGTTGAGGCCCAGAAGCTGGTCCCGAATCGTTGCTGTCTCGGGGTTGAACTCTTCTTCGCTCCAAGGGATAGCGGACAGCTCTCCGCGAAGGTGTCGGATGAAGATGGTGTTAATATCTTCGGCCGACTTCGGGCTGCCCCAGAGTCGCATAGCTTGCGTTATTGACATATGTAGACTGACTCCATAGCCATCGATTTCGCCGTACGCTGGCGATCGAGCGTCTCCCCATCTACCATTGGGGAAGTCATCCCAGGTTGCCTCCCTTCCTAGTACTCCCTCTCCTTCTGAGATCGCAAGCGTGTTGGCGCGGGTGTTGACCGGTTCAGCAGGTAAGCTCGCCTCCAAGGCTGTAGCTTCGTACTCGGGATGCGATGGAGCGCCTCCAGCAATAATCACTCTGTTTCGGGGATCTGAACCTATCGAAGATTGCCGTCGTGATATGTTCTTAATGGAATTTATCGGACTGGTGCCAT
The DNA here is from genome assembly GCF_000392275.1 of Phaeoacremonium minimum UCRPA7. Taxonomy (NCBI): domain Eukaryota; kingdom Fungi; phylum Ascomycota; class Sordariomycetes; order Togniniales; family Togniniaceae; genus Phaeoacremonium; species Phaeoacremonium minimum. The sequence continues at coordinate 483,540 of NW_006921127.1, read as the reverse complement.
TGACTTGAATTGATGGGATGGGTGGTAGAAGCTCATCTGCCACGGCTTCCTCCTCGATAGGGGTATCTGGAGGAATTAAATGCGTTCGCTCCAAGATGAAAGACACAGCCTTCTCCAGATTCAGCGTGTAGAAATGAAAGCCGTTTGGTCCAGGTGTCCCCTTCTTGAGCTCTTTCACCTGCTCCACCAACTCGCTCAGAATATCCACTCCAACAGACTTTACCTTCTCATCGTCTTTCTTGACATCGTCGAGCCGAGCCATCAGGCTGTCAGGGATATTAGCATGGCTCAGCTTCGTTGTCCTCTTGATCATCTGGTAATTTTGGATCGGCATCAAGCCTGGAATAATTGTGATATCCTTGAATGCACCACTCGGGTGCTCCCTCAGCCGCGTCTCAAAGTGCTCGTATGCCTTGATGTCAAAGAAGAGCTGTGTCATGATGAAGTCGGCGCCCGCTTGTGTCTTGTCCACCAAGTAGGGGAGATCATGCTCCAGACTCTGGCCTAGGGGATGACTTTCGTCGGCGTGGCCCTCCGGGTACGCAGCAACGCCAATGCAGAAATAATCGCCATGTTGTTTCCTGATGTAGCGCACCAAGTCAATGGCCCACACAAACTCGTCCTCGTCTGCCGGCTCCGGCTCGTCATTGGCGTCACGATACTCGGCTCTCCTGGGAGGATCTCCTCTCAATGCCAGAATGTTCCTGATCCCCAAAGCCTTTGCGTCATCCAATGCCTTGTCGATTAGACGGCGGCTCATGTTCGTGCAAGTCAAGTGCATGCATGTCGTCAGACCCAACTCCCTCTGACATATCTCGGCCAATTCCAAAGACTTCTGCGCGGTTGAGCCTCCAGCACCCCATGTCACGTTGACGAACAGCGGGCGTAGGGCGCGTGCCATACGATCAAGTCGGTCTCGTAGGTTTGAAAACCCCATAGATGTCTTGGGCGGGAAGAACTCGAGGGAGAAGTAATTCGAGTCCGGCGGCAGCGCCGCGATCTTGTCTGTGATCTTATCCATGGTGATGCCGCCGAGAACAAAGTTCTTTGACTATCTTCAGTATTGGCCAGACTGATTGGGGACCTCAACTCTCGTCTTCAGCACCGTGTCCTTCTACACTGCGATAGCTGCTCGTTTGGTGCGCAGCCGAAAGGATGGGATGGACAAGGCTCAAGGAGGAAGGTCAGGCCGGACAGGAGGGCAATATGAATGGACTGCAGCCTCTCAATGGCTCAATGGCACAATGGCAAAATCGGAAGGGGCGGAGCCAAAGGGAGGTCAGCAAAAATGCAATTGTAAAAGTTGCCAGTGTACTTGGGCAAAGCAAAGTGCGATGGCGTTGAGAGTCATATTCTGCCCCGCCTTTTGGCAAATGCCCTTCTATGGTGGGGTTTTCCAAATGCCGTCACTGCCCGCGCAACGCGCACGCTGACAGGTAGCCCCCGGGCCTGCAGGAACAGCGCAGTACTGTACAGTACAGCACTAGTGGGGGAAGTATAACCCTGCAGCTTGAATACCTCTCAGTCCCAGCGTCACACCTCCTTCACGTCACCTCTCAGCTTGTAAGAACTTCAGAACTACGACGACATAGGTAAGCACTTGCAAGTCGAAACATGCTCAGATCATACAATCATTTTATTTGGACACGGCTTGGAATTATGTTTCGATTTGACATTGCTATAGAACACTGCTCAGAGAGGCATTCAGAGGGAGATAAAGTAAGAGAGCCATGGCCTAGGGGTCTGCCCGAAACCGCAAGACACTTTAGCGCCTATTGGTCCCTCCATCGAGGCGGCTGCTGGTCGGAGTTCTGGCAAGACGGTGCTTGTGTCGCATCGACATTGCGACACTACGACCTACCTTTCTCTTGATGTATTCAACAGTATCGAAACACTAATCCTGGAAGATCAATCGCCTTGATATCACTAAGGATCTGGCACGTTGAATGTGCGAGCTCGTTGGAACCGTAAATCGCTGCCGTTCCGAGACGTCAGCAATGATCATCTCAGCTCCAGCGATTCTCCCAGTCTGCTACTCTCTGCCGCTCAGAAACATGTGTATAAAGCCTTGGTCTGTCTCTTCAGACTCAACCGCAACCGCGGACTGGCGTTCTGCCACAGGGCGAGACCGCAAGCCACCGGCGGCGGCTGAGCATCAGTTTACCAGATGATTTAGATACATCATCGCGAATCACGCGTGATTCATAGATAGAATGCACTTACGCTTCAGGCAAGACGTCGCAAGTGACGGTCTATGATCATGATTGATGAGGATATCAGCAGTAGCTGGCATGTCCAAACTTGTTTCAGGTCATCAACGCATCATGGGTAGCCACGCAAAGGGGCCCTCGTGATGATGGTTTTAAACAAGGGCATTTGTTTCGTTCATCTTGACACACGAATCGGAATCGTCAGCATTGTGATGTGGTCGAGAAATGACATCTCGGGCAGATGCTGGCGATGATTTGAGTTTGTGGTCGTCTGGATGAAGAAAGAAAAGAGAGAAAGAGAAAGCCAAGCTGCTCGTCTCTGCGCACTGGAGATAAACAGCGACAAGGATTTTAGCCGGCAGAATTCTCTCACCGCCCACGTTTGCGCGCTAGGCGGTCAGCCTCATTACCCCTTTCGCGATGACAGGACATCTGACTGAATGTATTTGTACATCAATATACCAGAAATTTCCCTTGACTATAGACCCATTGCGTTGAAGCAAGAGCGGCTACCCTGCTCTATCTAACACGAACAAATAGAAATATCCCACGCAAGATGAGCTACATGTTGAGGAGCGCAACCTCTTTCTATGTCTCGATCCAAGTCAAGCAAGCAACGGTCTAGGATGTATGCACGTCTGCCTTCTCCAGCGCCTCGGTGACTTTTTCAATGACGGGATCAGTTTCTTGCTGCTTCTCCGCCGTCTCTACGGTGCCCGACGAAGAAGGCTGACCGTTCGCCGCAGCAGCAGCCGCAGCCGCAGCTGCAGCCTCCTTCTTGAGCCTCTTCTTCTCCTTCTCTCTTTCCTTCTGTGCCTTCTTTTCTGCGGCCTTCTCAGCGGCGAGCGCCTTCTGTTTTCTGACTTCTTCACCACCGTATGCCTCGCGCCATTCTTCGACCTTGCTTGCCGGGATCTGCGTGAACAGGAGCTTGGGTGCACCTAGCTTGTGGCCGGGCTTCAAGTCATCAGCTGTCCAGGTATCTGGGATGAAAGGTGAAGGCTCAAGCCCCAGCTGTGTGAAAATAGACTCCGCAGTGCCTGGCATGTAGGGGTAGAGGATGCTAGCGAGCAGCTTAATCTGGTTCAGTGCAGTGCCAATGACAGCGGCGCATCGATCAGGTTCTTCGGTCAAAAGGCGGTTGTCAAGCTTGTTATCTAGCAAAGTCAATGGGTTAGCATATTGACTGCAATGCAATCACAGAAATCAAGGGCGAAAAGCTATAAGAGAGAGGCCTCCTGAGATGGTGCTTGCAAGCTGGGCTCGATGCATTAGGCTTTATGGATAAGTATATTCATACCTTGTAGAAGCTTGTTTCCGAGGCTGCCACTATGTTAGTACACTGGCAATACATCAAATAGTAGCTATGACAGCAATAACTTACGCAGAGATGGACAGGACGTCAGCCAAGCCTTGTCGTAACTTGGTCGCCTCTAGGTTCGCAATGTACTCTTTTAGTGTAGCATTGACCTGCTTCTTATGACTCTCAAATTCCGCTGAAGTGTACTTCGTATAGTCCGGTACCACGCTATCGTACTTGGCTCTTCGGACTGCGAGTTAGCTAACCATGATCAAAACTTAACATGTTTGAGGAACGCACTGGCAAAACTTGAGAACTCTCTGGTTGAAATTGCCCAGGTTCTTCAAGAGATCGTTGTTATTAGCATCAACGAACTCTTGCCACTTGAACTCGGAATCGCTAGTTTCTGGCCGTCGGGAAAGTAGATAGTATCTCCAGACATTTGGCTCGATGCCAGTATCTTGGGCGTTGTTTCCGAACACACCAACTCCTTTGGACTTGCTGAATTTGCTGTCCTCGTAGTTCAAGTACTCTGTTGTGGACAATTTGTGGACCATGGTCCATTTGTCGCCAGTTCCCAACTGTGAGCCAGGGAAAATAATGGCGTGGAACTACAATCATTCATTAGCAGTTAGAAGCCTCAGCATGTCTTAATAGAACTGTACCTGAACGTTGTCCTTGCCCATGAACTGAACAAGAGAGACCTCATCAGGATTTTTCCACCACTTCTCCCAGTTCTTGCCTTGGAGGTCGTCTCCATCGGTATAGCACTTTGTGATGGAGACATATCCAATACACGCATCAAACTAATCCAAAAAGGTCAGTACCTGGCTGGATCTGATCATGCCCCAAGCTTCAGAACATCCTTACCCAAACGTAGAACCTAAAAGAAATAAAATTAGCCGCGTCACCAAGCTATTCGTGGAGTGCTTTCAACTTACACTTTCTTCGCATACTCTTCATCGCTTAGGCCATCGAGACCAGTGGGAATAGGGGTACCCCATCGAAGATCACGGGTGATTCCACGAGCCTTCAAGCCTTTCTGGATCCATGAGTTCACGATTTGAATGCAATTGGCGCTCCAGCTGCCGTCTACACTGGCCTTGTCTGACCACGACTTGATCTCGTCCTTAAGCGCATCGAGTCGCAGATACAGGTCTATTAACATTAGACACAACATCCGATTCTACATTGTTGTGGGGAGACTTACGCTTTGTCTTTCGCCGTTCAGGAGTCGCGCCATCTAGCTTACAGCGCGGGTTCTATTCGAGTCAGAAACTCGTACTGGCAGGAAGGGAATGGGAAACACATACAATAAGCCAACCCGTTGCTTTGGCTTGGACGTCCTGATCATCGCCTGGAGCGCCTGCTTCTGGCTCCGGCTCGAAAGGATCTAGCAAATTACCACATTTATCGCACTTCATCCAGTTAGCTCACAGTCTAGTAGAGCAAAAATTCTCTACATCTCGTACCTGATCACCACGGGCGCCGTTGTCACCGCAGATAGAGCATGTACCCTCAACAAAGCGATCCGCGAGGAACTGGGAATAAGTCAGCACGTGGACTGTGCACGTGAAGATGTTCGTTTACCGTATGATGAGCCTCTACTGGGCAGAAGGGCTGAGTTGTCTCTCGCTCTTCGATATAACCGTTCTTCCAGAGCTTGCGGAATATATCTTGGGGTTGTGTTAGCTTCTGATGAGTATTTGTAGTTGACTGTGTATCATGTACCTTGAGTGATCTCGGTTTGTTGAGGTGTGGGAGTGCGACCAAATTTGTCAAAGGCAATCTCAAACCCTACCATCATTATTAATTTCGCCGGTAAGAGAATATGAAGCCGGATTCCTTACAATCATAGATCCCTTTATGGAGGGCATGGTACTTTGCGCAGAGCTCGGCCGGTGAGACACCCTCCTCGAGCGCCTTGGTCTCTGTAAAAGATATCAACGATAAATTCTTCCACTCAATGTAAGAAAAAATCCATACCAGTTGCAGTTCCGTACTCATCCTGACCGATTGTTAGTACAAAATCCAAATATACCTCACATCAGGGAGTGCACAAACCGAGCCGCAGATGAACAAGGTAGGATGGCCTCTGCTCTTTGAAAAACGTGACTGATGTCTAATTAGCTTGGTTGCATATGGTGATCCGCATATTCTATCTACTCACATAGACATCGGCAGAGAGGACACTACCAATGATGTTGCCCTGGAGAGTTTAGACGGGATTTATACCATTAAGAGCATCTTCAGGTAAGACTCACAAGATGCGGCACGTTGTTCCTTGGATGGCAGTTAGAACTGAATCTGGATGATAGGACTGAAGTGTGACTTACACGTAAGGCAACGCGCTCGTAATGAGCGTGTTCCTCTTGCCTGGGACGGGCAAGATGGGTGTCGTGGACCCCATGCTGAGATTCGTCGAGGGTGACACCGTCGCAGTGAAAAGGATGGCGGGGCAACTTTTGCGGCGATGGAGGGGCGGCGATGACGAAATCCGCAGCGACTCGATGCTGGTATAAAAGTGCTGAGGCGCAAAGTAAAGCAGTAGAACTCCCCTCGGGTGTGATCTTCAGACAATGTCTTCTTCCAGTAGCTTGTGCGCGCTTTGGGGGTGAGGCTCAAGCTCGGATGTTATGCAACTGGTGATCTGGATCTGAGGGAGTGAGTCTGATGGGTAGTGGTGGGTTTGGTAGGGTAGAGGGAGGACGGAGCTTGAACGTTAGCTAACCCTCTACAGAAAAGGCGTCAGTCATGCCTTGCCTTGCCTTGCTACGCTACGCCTGTCGGGTTTCTACTGAGTGGGCGGGTGAGTCAAACCTCAGCATGCCACACGTGACCTCCAATTGCCTCCCCTGGAGACTGGACAAGACAGCGGCTTCCAATGCTTGAAAAGATCAATTGGTATTGATTTTATTCTAGCCCGCACATTTGCGTTACATGGCTGCTATCTACTGCTACTCAGGTACCTCCTCTGCCTCCTATTCCAGCCAATTGCCTCGCGTTCGGAGGAGGAGTCACAGCAAGATGAGTTGGCCTGCACCTGCACCGGCCAGAAGATAGATAAATGTACAGGGCAGGAGAGGACAGTAAATAGTCTGAAACCGTACAAGTTATGCAGCTTCCCTGAGCAGGCGAATCAAAGGCAGATGTTAGACGGCGCTGAATCAGGGCAAGTGTCGCTTATTCTTAGGGACATACTTGGAGATCTGGTGGCTGCGGGGTGTGTGATGTGTGGTGTGGTGTGGGTGCGGACGGACAGACGGCACAACCAGCATTTAAGCCACAGCAGCATTGTCCGGATAGTAACAGCTCAATTGAAGCAATTGCCTACCTAAGTAGAAGTAGGTAGGTAGTGTTGAGCCTGGCAGAGGCTAAACTCACACGTACGTACATCTCCAGATGGAGGCAAGGCATTTAATTATGAGGATATGCCTATGTACTGTATCGTAGGGAGAGGACACTGGGTGAGTTTGATGGGTTGGGTTTTAGCTAAGGTGGAGCTCTTATACCTTAGCAGGCTGCCCGAGTCCGTTAGGTGTGTCCAGGTGGCCGACTTACCTAGGTACCTTACCTTACCTGAGCTACTGGTAGCAAGAGAGAGAGGAGAGCCCACCACGCCTTACCTACCGCAGCCTACCGTGCAGCCCAGTGCAGCGCTGTGCCAGCGGCTCTCTCCATTGGAAGATTTCTCTCGCCTCTGATTTTTCGATGTTCTCCATCTGCCTCTCCAACTGATTTGCTTGATTTTGATGCACCTCTGCTCCCTCTCCCTCTCCATCTCCATCTGAATCTCCAGCTCTCCTCTCTTCCACTCCCACTCCCTGGTCTCTAAACACTCACACATTCACGCTCGACCTGTAATACCAATCCACTACAACTTAATCTTGTCCACACAATCGGAAACAATACCAACACACCAAACGTTACCACCACGTTCGAATCCTCTCCGAATTATTCCAATCCAGTTAGACTCCAGCTCCAACGACCTCGCATATTGCCCTATACGCTGTCAGATTCTCGACCTCCACTGCCACCGTCCTTGCATCCGGGCCTCTTCTCCTCTCGAGTCAATCCCGTCTTGACATCACCGCGTTATCAAGCCCACCTACCTTTGGAGCCCTTACCAAGTTATCTGACGAGACATTGGTCTGCTTTTCTGTGGCCACCAGGTCGACTGTAACTGCTACTGCCGCACCACATCTGGACTGGCTGGTATCTCTTTGAGGTGTTGTCCTGTCTGCAAAGCCCGCACACACGCAGCTAGCTTTGAGCAGCGGCTGTTGCGACTTGTCCCAAAGTCTAATTCTAGGAGGATCTCGTTCTCGCTGTCTTGATGGATAATCTATGGAGTCGCCGGACCAAGTATGATACTACCCCTTGCAGCAGCCCTTTGCTATCTATTGCTTGACGGTCATGTTGCTAACAACTGCTCTCTTCACTCAGTTCCAGCAAGCTCTCTTTATCCACGTCAGGCACCGGCCAGAACGACTCCTCCTCCTCCGGCCGCAACGCCTCCTTCTCCAAGCGATTCGGCGGTGACAGCTCCTCGCATGGAAAATCAAACCCCTTCAACTCCGTCCCCGCGCCCGGCAGCGGGCTCGCCTCTCCGGGCGCCTCCAGCGCATTCGGCCTAGGTTCCGGCGCCTTTGCCTCCTTCGGCTCCGCCAAGACGCCCAAGTCCCCCGGCAACCCCTTCGACTTCGCTCTGAAGACCCCCGGCGCCGAGAAGTCGGCAAAGGATGCGTCTCTAGGGAGCTTCCCGGCCTCGGCCTCCAAGGGCGCAGCAGCAGCCAAGCCGGCGGCGGGCGGCGCTCTGTCCAAGTCGTCGGCGCACTCGCTGCGGAACAGCTGGGTGTTCTGGTTCCGGCCGCCGATCCCCAAGTCCAACGGCTACATTGCATACGAGAAGACGGTGCATGCGGTCGCCAACTGCGACACTGTGGAGGAGTTCTTCGCGGTGTACGCGCACCTGAAGAGGCCGTCTACGCTGCCGCTGGTGTCGGACTACCACCTGTTCAAGAAGGGCATCCGGCCGATCTGGGAGGATGACGAGAACAAGAAGGGTGGCAAGTGGATCGTTCGTCTTAAGAAAGGTGTGGCGGACAGGTACTGGGAGGACCTGATCCTTGCGATCATCGGAGATCAGTTCGGTGAGGCGAGCGAGGAAGTCTGTGGCGCCGTTATGAGCGTGCGCAACGGGGAGGATATTCTCAGCATCTGGACTCGCACAGATGGAGGGCGGGTGCTCAAGATTCGGTACGTATCCCTTCGTTCTATTGTGCCCAAGACTCACGATTTACTAACGTCAATGTCTAGTGAAACCATGAAGCGAGTCCTGAACTTCCCGCCCGACACCAAGGTGGAGTTCAAGAGCCACGACGAGAGTATCCAGCAGCGCATCACCATCGAAGAGTCACGCCGGGAGAAGCAGAACAGCCACCACCACGCCGACAAGCGGTCGGGCAAGCAGCAGTCAGAGGACCAGAAGGCCAATCAGGCGTCATGATTTGCCTGATCTTCAATGGCCCTTTTCTCTCTCCATTCTCGCACGGGTGCATGACACACATCTCCCGTTCGTTGTATAACAACATCAGCACCACCGGCACCACTTGCCGTTAGCGTCAGGTTCCCAGGATTTTCTCTGGCGCGATTGTCTATCACATTGTTTGGACATGATGGCTCATTGTACGCTCTGGGCTTTTTGCTCAGGTGATTTGGCCTCCGAGCGTTGCGGGTTGCTACTTTGGTTGAGAAACGTGAGGTTTGGAGGTACATTTGGGTTTGTACTCTATTGTAGCTATAGCTAGGATCAAGGGGGCCGGTGCGGATAGGGCACCGATATCTCTGCGACATTATGATCAATTGCCTCAACTGTCATCTCATCAAGCGCGTGAATTTTGTCAATGCTCGCCATCGAGACATTGCGCTAATTAGTCTATATTGCGCTTGTCAATATAAGCTGTCTATGCCCTTCCCTTTCCTTTTGTATCTCTCCTCCTCTCCCAGACCTGCAGATAGGTCTCGCCCAGATAGAGGAGCTCGTTCTGGATCTTGTCCACGAACAGGTCCTGGCAAATAACCCACTCATCCCTCGCGCGGTCGTGTAGCTGCACCTTCCACGTCTTCCTCTCCTCACCCGTGTCTGCCACGTCCTCCTTGGCCCTGACAGCCTCGTGTACGACGTTGGCTACTAGATCATACCAGATTGGCTCCCCGGGCGGATGAGCGCTGGGGTCTGGCTCGACGTACGGCGACACGTCCAGGTTCCGCGCGTCGAAAGTGACGATGGTGGGGTTGCGCTCCGACACGAACTTGTTCTGACTAAATCGCTTGACATGCAGTATGAGATATGGCGGCAAGGGGTGCATGAGTCGGTAACGTTTCCTCTGAGCCAGGTGGTCCTGCGCCGACACGCCGTCATACTTTGATAAAATGGTGGTGAGAGGGACCTGGGGGATGATGTTCCGCTCTAGCTCGTCTTGGAACAGGGGCGCCGGAGGCAGATCCAGGGTCAGCAGGAGGAAGCGGTTGATCTCGACCTTCACCTCTGCAGCCTCTTCGAAGCGTAATCGATCCCCCACGTCTGCCTTTGCTGTGATCGCTTGGGATTCCACCTTCAATTTCCCTTGGAATACCCTCTGCACCATGCTGCTTCCCGGTTTTGTCTTACTTCCGCCCAGTGATAAGTGGAGATTGTTGAGGAACCAGCTCAGGAATTCAACAGGGTCAGACTGCGCAGTCAAAGTGAAGCGCTTATTAGACCGTAATGAAATCTCCTGAAGCAGCTCGTGGGGCGACACATGCGACTTAAACGCCCTCGGGTTCCAAATCTTCCTGAACAGGATGCTCGTCCGCTTCGCTAGCTCTGGCCTTGACTTGAAGTCCTCGAGCAGGAAGTAGTTCCTCAGCGGTGGCACATGCGACAGAGCCTGCACCACGACGTTGAGATAGTCGTTCTCCTTGATGTTGTTCATCCCCACAAAACCCGGCGTGTACTCCTTGCCTGCCAGCGTCCAGCTCGTCCTCGGCTTGCGATCGAATTCTGCCACCTCTTGCTTGGTATATCGCGGGTCCGAAACGTACTTGATGTCGTCGAGCGACTTGCTCGTGACCTCGTAGCCCTCGGGTAGGACGTACACCTTCTGCGTCTCCATGTTGATGAAGACATGATGGCCCTCGTCCAGCGCATGGAAATAGGCATGCGATTTCGGCCCGCGCCCCTGAAAGTACTTTCCACATACAAGGCATGCGTAGACATTGATATTGGAGAGCGAGATTGAGCATAGCTTTTCGAAGTCGAAATCCAGTACATTGCGATCGATGGTGTCGAGGTACAGGTCGTCATAACCTGCTGTCGGCGCCGACTGGCGAATGGGAGCCTTCTCCTCTATCTCGTCTTCGAAATCTTCATCTCCGCCGTTCGCGACACCATTTCCATGGGCTGCTCCGTTGCCTGTCGCGTTACCATTCTCGACGGGGCTTGGGCTCTCGTCGCTAATCTCGCCGATTCTCGATCTCTTCGAGGCGGGCGAAGCGATGTCGAGAAGTTCCTCGAGAGCTTCTGATGCAAGTCGCTTTGCCATACCGGCTCTGAGATGCTAGATTATGGCAGGTTGATAGCTATGCTGTTTGATGTCTGTGTCGAGGATGTGGGTGGCACGACACAGAGATCTGCTACTGCAGTCACCAAAATTATCGATGGCTACAAGGCTGGCTGAATTTCGCAGGTACTACTAGTGCCTGCAAACTTGTGCTGCATCCACGCCCCACCATATTTATACTCACCACCAGAGCTCCTCACGATATTCGACATGAACAATTCAAATTGTTTATTAATTTTCATGACATTTGTTACATACATTCATAGCTATGAATCAGGTGATATTGTGTTATTGATGCCCTCAGGCTCTATCATGAGGACGCATCTAGCATCAGAACGTCTCCTGATCCCTCAGATCCATTTTCAAGGGCAGGAGCTAGGCTATCCATCTCCTGCAGGGTATATTCCACCAAGTAGCTCTCATCCACCAGCTCCTCCATCCTCTTATAATGCCTCTCAGTATACACCTTTAACGCATTGAGAACCTCTTTAAGGCTCTTCTGCCCTCGGCTGCCTTTGATAGACAGGTTGGAGAACTTTGACGCTGGATAGCTCCTGACTAAAGTCCAGAGAATTCTTTGGGCAACAGGTGCAGTGCGAGCATTTGTGTTCCAATCTCTTAATCTCAATAATAGGGTGAAGAGCTGCTCATCTGACAGACTGGCAAGGATTTTATCGACAGCTCGCAAACCGCATAGGCTTCCTTGCTCAGGACTGTTGCTGGTGGTAACGTTTGTGAATATGTTGAGCAGGCGGCCAGGATGGTTCAATTGAAGTGCCAGAATAATCGCATCTCTGTATGCGCCCGCATGTATGTAATTTTCAAGCTCCTGTTCTTGCTCGATACGCTTCGTGGCAGCCTCAGCCGCTGCCGATTGCGTAGCAGACGAAGTATCTTTCCAGAAGGTAACTGTCGAGTCTCCGCTTCCTGACACAATCATGTTCGATTGGGGGTGTACAGCCAAGGCCCATACTCTATCCTCATGATTGTCCAGGGTGCACTCTGTCTCGCCACTGTTGGAATCCCAGACCTTGACAAGTCCATCTCCTCCCGCGCTGGCAAATTGTACTCGCTTATATTTGTCCCCCTCCGCAGGAAGATTTAGCCAGGTCACCTTGAGGACACTGTTCGAGTGCCCTTCGAATGTTCTTAGACAGGTATAATCTGAGAGACTCCATAGCTTGACTGTTTTGTCACCACTGCCCGTGAGAATGAGTCCTTTGCCCGCTACCGTGCCTTGGTCTCCTTGAATGACAGGGGTTTGAGGGTGGGCAAATCGAACCGTCCAGACACCCCTCCTATGGCCTTTTAGGATACCTTGGACCTCGCCTTCAGCCACGGACCAGATCTTCACTGTTTTATCTTGAGAAGCCGAGGCAAACAGTTGTCCCGAGCTGTTAACGTCAATGGCGTTGATGTCTTTGTCGTGAGCTTTCCGCGTAAAAAGTGCTCTTGACCCCTTTTGAGAGCTTTTCTGCGCTTGACGGGGAATTTCCCATTTCTTAACAGTTTGGTCTTGAGACCCAGTAATTAAGAAAGGAGGAGGATGGCTCAATGGATCAGTATATGCTGCCGAAGTCTCCTGCGGGACTGTTTTGGGCAAGCCTATTGCTCCCAGCGACTCTGCGTGGCCAGTAAAGGTTGCATAACAGGTGTAGGAGTTGTTAGCGGGATCAACCCGCCATAGTCGAGCTGTGTTATCCTTTGCGCCAGTCGCCACCCAGTGACCGGACCAGTCGACATCCAGTGTGATAACAATATCCTCGTGGCCCTGAAGTACCGCCACGTCTTGTCCGAAATAATTGCCACTCCCAGTAAAGTCTGTACTTCCGCCCGAGGAGTCGAGGGCAGATACGAGACGCACTTCCTCGGAATTAGTAGCCAAAGCCATTATAGACTTATCTGGTAGAAGATACGCAAGATCTATGATATCGTCATGCGTCCCTGATATCCGTCGCAACGGTTCGAGTGGCTGCATTTCCGGGATAATTGTGGTTTGCTTCACGGACGGTAGTCGGTAAAGAACAAGAGTATGATCCATTTGTGCACAGATCAGCAAAGATTGCTCTGCACACAGAACGGCTCCAACAATAGACTCCGCCTCTGCTTTCGCCGTCTGGTCTCTTGTGACCTCGCGGCCAGTCTCGCTCTCCCATAACCTGACGCAGCCATTGGCGCCAGCTGAGTAGGTTAATCGGCCGTCTTCAAGAAACCCAACTGCTTCCACAAGCTCAAAGCTGGGGACTACTTTCCTGACCTTCCACGATTTTGCATCCCACCATATGATTGTTTTGTCTCGACTGGCTGTGACCAGGGCATGTTGTCCAGGGGAATATGCAAGACCAGTGACGTCCGAAACATGGGAGTCTAGGTCTCCAATGATGCTACGCTTGTGAAGATCCCATACCCTGACCTTTCCATCTTGGCTGCCTGCAGCCAAACGGAAGTTGATGGTAGAAGTCTCCCCGTCCTCCGTCAATTCGCTGGCTATATTGCTTTTCCGACGACCCTTTTTGGTATGACTTCCAACAGCATCCAACCCTAGGCGTCCAGTAGATATCTCGAAGAAGTGAAGTGCAGAGACCAGCACACTGGGGCCACGGAATGTGTGGGTAACATAACCTCCGACCAAGTCCCAAACTTTGATGTTGCCATCCGCCGCTCCAGTCGCAAGCAACGTTCCAGTGCGGTCAATCGCCAAAACGACTACTGGTGTTGCATGAGGCTTCAGCGTTCGAATGAGGGTCGGCTCAACGGAATCGAAAGTGGGTGATAATTTCAGTGAGTATATTCGCATCGAGAGAGACCGGGAGCACACGATCAAGTGGGATGCGGAGGGCGTAACTAGTCCAAGTCAATTGAGAGCTTTATAACTGGATCAGGCAGCACAAACGGGTCAAGGTAGATATAGATTCTCCATCCTGGCATCCAGGTTAGCAGGTGTTAAGGATAACTGGGCTATATACCACCTACGCCTTCGATTTTCGCAAATTGCTTGCCATTGTGCAGATCCGTCAAAATGGCATCCTCCCCTAGAGTCGTCGCAAGGATTCGAGCTCCATTGTCCAGAGCTACGGAGCCCCCTGTAAAGATAGGTTGAATCACTCTCTCCGGTTCAAAAGTGGTCTTGTATGGCAGTTTAGTAGCCATGTTGAAGGTAGGGAGCGATTGACAGACCCGAGAATATCTGGGGCGAGCGAAGCTGTCAAACAGTCTCGAAGTCCAAATTTTTCTTTTCTCCAGCGAACTTTTTTGAGAACCCCGCGATAAGGATAAGGTTATCTTAGCGTCATGGGGCTGCCTGGACTGCCTGCGCTGGCATCTAGCCAGCCAATTTTCTTAGCTGCCCCAGGCGTGCTAATGTCACACCTTACCACATCAAATTCATCCATCTGTTCATCTCACAGCCTTATGCTCAGTCCCGTCTTTCATCAAGGCAAACGACCTCGGCATTTCCCCCATCGACCCGAAGCGACTGTGTCACTCGAATCTGCTGCGTTTCTCATCCGCTTGCGCGAGGTCTACCGGCGTGACAAAATGACATGAACAAGGGCTATAAACATAGAATAGCTTGGAGAGTTTGATCATGGGAAAGCTAGGACCTCTAACTTCGCAGGCTCTTGTAAGATTGACTCATTTCTGCGCCACCCGCATTTGGTCTACTTAGGGAAAACACGTGGAAGCTTTATTTATGTGGTTATTAATGACTGTACTGTGTAGGGCCGCTCTCCTTATGATGATGTTGTAATTGGAGATGGTGAAGGCGACATAAGGGCTCCTGTTCAACTATATGATGAACGGGGTCGGCCGGTGAATCCGGATACTAAGCGCATCAACAAGGATGTGATACGGTCACACAACGAAGTAATGCTTGTCATTGGTGTTGCCGAGCCTGAGAATACCGCCGATGAGCTTAAAGTAGAGGCTGTACGTCGCCGCAAGCATGATCAACGCGACGATGATGTTGGTCGCGTCCTCCTCAACGTTGGCAGAGCTTTAGAGATAGGAGGCGTTTGGGGAGTGAATGGCCTACGCCAACGAATACTGGTACCTATCTCAGGAATATGCCTTTTGAAATTTGACATCTGTTAACAATTTCCAGCTATACCGGCAATACGCCAATGTGCCTTTCTATGACCTCTTTAAGTATGAGCATACGCAAAGATCCGCATCAAGTATCCTTCTCACTGGACTGCCGGCATTTGCTCTTAACCACGCGTTGAAGCAGATTTCCTTCTCCTTTGGGATTTGCCAGAAGAATTTCTTGTAAGTCTTTCGCCACGTTTTGCGACATAAGCTAAGTTGACATAGTCTTCGATCGGCTTTGACATATGTGCGGATGCACCTTCAGATATGGGTTTTCATGCAGAGAATGGGTCTCATACCATCGAGCTCGTGGTTTCCGAGGTGGAGATACTTCATTCCATTTTCGAACACATCCCCTATTCCTGCACCGCCTCCACTTACTTCCCTCACTCCCGCATCCGTCGTACAATGGGTTGGTGGCGTTGCCTTGAGCATGGCTCCATTTGCAGCCTTCTGGGCATACAGCAGGCTCTGGACCTACGTAACAAGGAATGTTTGGCTTCGCATATACGATCGCATGCCTAGTCCTATCAACCGGAAAGCATTTACTACAAATCGACTTTCGCAAGTGAACGCCACTGAGACTCTCCCAGAAGCCGCTGCCGCCTCTTTACGGGACCTTGCTGGCGATGCACAAGCAAGAAACGCTCGCGAGATAGCGAGAGAGTCTGTCGAGGGCCTAATCCGTGACGAGGCCACCATCCGAGCCCTCGAAGGCCAGGCGCCTCCATCGGCAGACGCAATACCCGTCGGTGCCATCAGGCGACAGAGCACGTTCTCGAGTCGCGGCGATGAATATGTCAGCGACGACGAGGAGACAGAAGTCGTCAGTGCTACTCTGATCAGCTTCGACGTCGAGGCCACTGAGTCGACAGACACGCCGACGACGGGCTTCTGGTCGGCCGAGCTGCGGCCCAATACAAGCGGCGAACAGGGCACTGTCCGACAGGAGCCCCTTTACCGCGACAATGCACTAACACGACTTCCGTCCGTTATCGCAACAGACATACTCACGGTCGTGTCATCATACATACTCATCGCGCCGTACGAAGCTTTCGCGCTACGGTTTCTTGCAAGGTCGTGGCGCATGCAGCACGGATTGCCCATTGCGGACATTTATGATCTCAGTCCCATACGGTGCTTCTCGTGGACGGCCGTCGCGAATTTCCTCGGTTTGGAGCTGTGCCATCTCGTTATAGAGTCGGAACTGTGGGCTTCAATGGTGATGTTGGCAACTTCGTTCAGCATCTCCGAGGAGGACTGGAACAAGAACCAGGAGGCTGAGGCAAACGAATCCAATGAATAAATGGTAGATAAGACCACTACATAATCTCCATATCATACCTAGGTGCGTGGTGCTACCATGAAGCACAATTGTACAAAACCCCTTAACAAATATGAAACGAACCTCGCTGTATGTTCTGACATCTACTCGTTCAACTTTATCGTCATATTCATACTCGTGACACACAAGGTAAAACGCCTATTGAACCCTTTAAGCTCCCCTCCTATATATTTCATTACTCCCATTTCCGCCATTCGCGCACTAACTTTTCCACCTCCTCCCGAAACGCCTCTTGAGGCCCATGGTCATCAATCTTCTGCAAGCTCTTCTTGATATCCATCTCAATGTCCAATCTCTCCCTGACCTTGACCTGAAGGTATTTGAAGTCGTCCTTCTGGCACGCCCGCCGGAACACGTCGCGCATGCGCTGCGAGTACAGCTGGCAGGCGGCGCGGCGCAGGCGCTGCGGCTTCTGGTAGAAGTTGCGCGCGACCATGCTGCCGGCCTCGAGCTCCGGGAAGACGACGTCGTGGAAGCACTCCTCGCAGACGGTGAACTCCTGCAGCTTCTCCATCATGTGCCACGCGCCGCCGCGCACGACGTCGTCGCGCGCGCACTCGCCCACCGAGGACATGTGGCGCACCTTTGTCGCGAGCTGCGGGATGTTGGGCGCGGACTTGTTCGCCACCGCGCGGTCGTACGTGCCCTCCAGCAGGTCGAAGTACAGGTTGAAGCGCTTGCGGTCCGGCGCGAAGTGCAGGCTGCAGATGTCCCGGGTAGGGCCGGGCGAGTCGACGGGCACGAACACGCCGAGCAGGTTCGGGAACAGTACCTCGACTGCCTTTGCACAATGGTAACAGACGTTAAAGTCCTGGATGCAGCGGCCACTATACGGATCCTTGATGCTCCACCAAGTCCGGACTGCCATATGGCCCCCTGAGCAAGGTTGATTCTTGGCTTCCACGTGCGCAATGCCTTGCAGGAGACGCAAGTCCGGGTGTCGGTACTTGCGTGTCATCAGCCAGGCAATGCGATACCAAGGAGATGTTCCCAGGTCGCACGATATCTCTTTGTCCTTCGGGCGACGAGCGGCTATGAAGTGTGAGCGGAAATCCGTGCCAGCGAACACTTGGTCGTAGCAGCTACGGCACAGGTTGAAGTTGTCACACCGCGGCAGCGTTAACCAATCCTCATATCCTGCCTCAGCCGTCTGGTGTGGGCAGTCTGGCAGGCCGGGCAGCACTCCTTGACTAACGTCTTCTGAGTACCGGCGGTAGGAGACAATTGGCTGGTCCAGGTTAGTTCCGCTTTGCGAAGGAGTGCTCTGGGGTGGAGTGAATGGGGGCTGGAAGGGCGCAGGTTGCCAGTATGGCTTTGGGGGTGTCAGGGGCGGGCTGGCCTCTAAGGAGCTCTGGCGAGCATACGGTGGCGGAATGGGCGACCGTCTCCGCTCAGTTGGAGAAGAACTGCTGTTGGTGGGGATGGGTATTGGCATAATTACCGGCTTGGATGTGGCTGTGCCTGCATTGGACTTGATGCTAGGGGTTCGAGACAGAGCCTGGGAACTGGAAATATTGTCATCCATCCGCAATCTGGAGCTGCTACGAGGCGACGGCGAATCACCCGACGAGAATGGAGATACCGGTCTCTCAGGAGACTGGCGTCGATCTCTCGCCTGTGGGAATGTTCGTGAGCTCCGTGGGCTGGGAATGAGCTCCGGGTCCGGGAACTGGGTCTGCGATACTCTCGGCGATGCCAATGGTGTGGTAGTCCGAGATTTTTGTCGGATCAAGGGCGGCGGGCGAGCTTGATCAGGGCTCAGTAGGTTTACAGGTTTCTCTTGATACAGAAATGACTTCCGTCTTTCAGATCGTCGAGACGACTGCCGCTTAGCATTCTCGTCACTTGAGTAGTGCAGCTCATCATCTCTTGGGGGAGAGGGCCGATTGCCGTATGTAGAATTCCGCCGAGATAGGTTCTTTCGCTCTGGAAGTGTGCGTTCAGACATCGAGTCTCGCCTTTCCCGTCGGGGTGGTGAAGACCGCTTCCTGTCCAGCGGCGGTGGTGATGGATCCCTTCTTCTCAACCGAGGACTGGATATTTCTTCCCGATATGAGCCATACCTATCCGATGTCCGGCGAAATTCTCCTCTGGGCACCTCGATGGCAGAGCTAGCACGTTTATGCAAGGGTGCACCAGGTGAGTAAGACGCTTTAAGGGGACCATTTCGCCTCTCGTTCGTGGATACGGCCCGGGGATCATTGGCAGAAGGCCGATTGCGAGCACTCGCTTCATTGTTGCCGGGGTTGAAATCCAAATAAGCCCTCTCACGGCCCTTAGTAGCATGCTTGATGACATTAGCAGTCTGTGGTGAGAGGAACACATCTCTTGACGGCGTTGATGTCTCGTTCTGGCGATCAAAGTAGTCTCTTGGCTTCTGATCGATATAGGTGGCTGATCTGGTCCTGTGGAAATTGGCCGATCGAGGGTTAGGGTGCACATCAGTCTCTATACGGGGAAGTTCAAGCCGACTCTTCCGCCGTTGAGGTTGAGGCCGCTTGGCTTCCTCCTCTTCTGGATCGAGCAACACGTATTTTCGACAGGTGTTTGCTTCGTACTCTTCTTTCGGCTGTGGTAGTGGGTCCGCAGCTCCGCCGTCGATAATGGGGTCCTGTTCCTCGGCCGTCTCCGAGGGCGAGACGAGCACAAACCGGCGCTCCGGATTGTTCTCATGAACCGGCAAAAGGATGGGGTGCTGATCAACATCTCCCGGAAACTTGGGTTCCTCGCTAGATGAATTGACTACGGACCCGCCGTGCTCCCTGGCAATTGACTCGGCCTCATCCTCAACACTGGGCGGGGGAGGGAAGCGCCGCAGAAGGTCCTTGTCATGGAAGCTTCTTGGGATGGCCTGGTTAGCTCGAACTGAAGACCTGCAATGACACGAAGCGGTCAGCACCGCCATCGCCATTCTTTATGTCTGTGGGAGTCAATGTGAAAAAAAGGAGCATTCTTACGGTGCCGGACTCCTAGCTTGTGCGGTGGTCCAGTGTCCCGTCTGTAACAGATTTTCGACGTCGGTCAGCTCTGGCATGCTGGAATGAATCTGCTGTGGATTGTGCTTGTCACTCCACTTTAAGAACGAGGGGACATGGTTTTCGATTGACAGGCCGATTGCTGGCGCAGATCAGGGCCACGCTCAACTCGGAGCCTCGCGTAGAAATAGCAGTTCCCACGATCCCGGCAACTGCTGTCTTAGTTCGTCTCTGTGGGTTGGGCTCTGACGTCTGTGATTACCACCAATTATATGTGACTGAGCTACTTCAGAATTGCGGTGGAACGAAACCTCACGGTGAGAGCAGGTCAGCGGCGAGTAGAAATTGAGGTTGAAGTTTAGAAGGAAAGGATTGGAAGTCGTGGGGGAGATCCCTTTTCTCTTTGGGAATGGGAGCCTTGCGCAGCCAGTTGCAGCTGCTGGGGGGTAAAAGAAAGCCGCCTACGCGGTAGGTGTGTGGTATGGGTGTAAGTGAGGCGCAGCGAAGCCATACATACCGAGTGACCTAATGTGGACTCATACCACCAGGATATTATAACCCGATGATAATTATAATCGAGCACGTATAAGTGATGGACAAGCAAGAAGAACTAATTTTTCATCAGATCTACAGAAAAATTCTCTTGTCTATGGGACGCGAAGGGGAGGCGAAAGTGAGGTATGACATAGCTGTTGCAGTAGGTGAAGAGACTTATATGTCTGTGTCCAGAACCCGAGATACCCACTTGCTTGCACCTTGCAGTTGCTAGTCTAGTCTGCCGTAGCCAGTACTCGTACTGTAGCGAGCGTAGGTAAGCTGCCGTGAGGACAAGCGTGCATGATGCGTCCGCCAGTACATCCGTCGTCGTCGAAGCTGCTTGCTGTTGCTGTTGTTGCTGCTGCTGCTATTACTACTACTGCTCGTCTAACAATGACACAGCCTGCCCGCCGTCCGTTTCTGACGATTCCCGTCGTGTTGCACCCCGCATAACAGCAGCTGTGGCGCGCTGTCCCTTGACGTTGATGGTGCACATGCCTTCGACGAGTGTCCACAGCTTCCGTCGCACGACGGTGATGGCCCGTAGAGGTGGTGCCAGGGCAGACTAGAGGGACGCCTTGTTGGTCCGCCAGAGACTCACACACTCACATACACACAGTACGGAGCAAGCAGTCGCCTGGGCCTGAGCCTGAGCCTGAGGAGACAGTGACAGATCGGCCATCGAGAAAGCCGCGAGGAGAGACGGATACCATGCAGTAGAGAGGCATTCCATGCGCGCCCAAGCCGTGCTAGTCTTAGACGTGCATTGAAGGATGAGGGGCTAGGGAGGGGCCAAGGAGGGGTCGGCGTGGGTGGGCTGCCTGCGGATGTACGTGTGTTCTGGTGGTGTGAAGGCTGATTGAGAGCGTAGTGAGTGGCTTTGACTGGAGAGGGTAGTTTGGGATGGAAGTCTTCTTGACGAACTGACAAGGTCTCCATTGGAAGCAACTCCCGTCAACCTCCCGACTGGCCAGAAGCCAGGCCAGCCCTGGGAACTTTGCGTTGGCAGGGTTCAGGGACTAAGCTGGCTCTGTGCTCTGCCTCTCGCTGAAGCTCCCGTCAGCTGCAGCGGAGCCGGGACTCGCAATACCATTTAAGGTACCGACGGACCTCTTCAGAACAAGGACAAGGGGGAAGGACAAGGGGAAGGTGACAGATACGTCAACCGAAAGCGTTTTGTTTCAGCACGCGCTAATAAGTTGAAGTCAAGTCACTTTGAGACAAGCGAACAAGAGGAGCGCGGGAGACAAGCAAAGTTGCAAGTGCCTGTTTCTCGGCCAGGCCCGCCCCTCCTTGCTGCTCTCTTCACCTTGCCATTGCCAATTGCTAGGACAATACACAGTAAGACCTAGTCTCGCTTCAAGAACCGTGCCTCATGTAGGTACAGCGCAGTACTCTGCGGTGCCGCATCACCTCGCAGATGTGTGGGAGTCTATCTGCCTATCTACCCTTACCTAGAGCTTCTAAAGTTGGGTAGGTGTATAGTAGCATTATGCTCGTGATGCCCCCTCGGTGTCTATCTTGTCCGTCTGCCTGCCTGCCAGCCTCACCTTGACTGTCATAGAACACGCTATGCTATCTCCCGGTCCCCTCTTCGTTTCTTGTTTGTCCGACCGGTGCACACCCTCACCTGAACATTTTAACCCACCCAAGCGGATGGTCAACGATAAATCCCAACAATAGCCGGGCGTCGGACCAATGCAAGAGGATCATGACACTGTCGCACACCATCAACATCACGTCTCCTTTGTCCGATATAGAGTAGACTCGGTGGGCGAGTGCGTAAGTCTCCGTTGTTCGAGCAAATGATCCCCACCCTCTGCCCTCGCTCAACGTCTCCGACTACCACAACCATCGATCTAAAAGTGGAAGTCCCGAGCCTCGCCCTCCATCAGGCCGATTCGTTGACTAATGGCTCTCTTGCGTTATCAAAAAAAGTCCTTTCAGCGAAGATTGACGCCGGTGGGACGTGGATGCTTGAACAGTCCGTATGCATGCACGCAACGCATTCTGCATTTCCTCGCCTTGATGGCAATAGCCCTGGGAAGACCCGTTTGGTCGCCTTTCTGGCTATCATACAGCTCGGAGTAATCACTACTGTAGGTATCCAACAGCTGCATAGACCAGTCATGATGCAGAAGCGACCTTACATGAAGTCATGTCTAGGGGTATACAGCCTTACATAATGCAGCTGCATCGAGCCACACGCACGGCGACTGCAATTTCTACCTACATGGCTGCCCTGGTGCTTGCCAGTCTTGCTCCTGCTGTGCAACTGGCTTTGTGCAGACTTTGACGTGTTCCCCATCCAAATCAAGTCATGTCACCCAACGTGCAACACGGCTCCATCAGCCAACCCGGATATTATTCACGGAAGTTACGTGTGTTGCTACCCAAAGTTGCACAACTTGACGTCGTGGGCCGCTCGAGCTGCTCTATGGACCGATTCAGAGGCCAGTAGCCAAGAGCATTTTGAGATTCGTTCAACGATCCCAGATCGCTGGCCACGGTGCTATCGGCGATCTAGCGCTTCTAGCTTCCCGCGAGGCTGCAGGAGGAGACGGGAGAATGTCTCGCATGGTCAACCCATAGGAGCGACCCACGACACCTGGCATATCAGGAGAGCCATGGTCTCACCTGTTTCATCCGGGTCTCATGATAGGCCACCTCAGAAGGAAACAGCTCACTCGATACGCGCAAGGTCTTCCAGGTAGGCTTGGTGCAAGCGCGCGCCACCAGTGGCCAAGGCTGCGTCTTTGCTGGGCAAGGCTGCAGTCCTGGACGTATGTCTTCGGAGGCACCCCACGACACAAATTACACACTGACAGGCGCCCCGAAGCCGCGTAACCCAAATTTCAAATAGAAGACTGCCACCCCGGAGAATGCCACGAAGCCGATGGCGAGGCCCTGTAATGGATCGCTCATGACTCCTCGCAAAATAAGCAGTCCACTCACGACGGTGAAGATGATTGGATTCCCAATCCATGTGTTATAATTGGAACTGGGATGGACGGCCTGACTCAACTGATGCGTCTCACGGCGGCGCAACAGAAGGAGGCCCAGCACCGCGAAAAAGAAACACGCATACTCCGCAAGTCCTAGGAAAATTTCTCATTAGTCAAAAGACCTTATAACACGGGGAGACCAAATCACCTATCAGTGTCACAAGCCCGTTGAAACTGCCAATGATAACATAGAAAGACGCAAGTGTGCCGTTGAGTATCAAGGCATAACTAGCAACCGCATGAGTCAAACCGCGCCCGGGCACTATACTGACCGCTTCTTGGAGAATAAGGAAGACTCACATCGGAACTGATCGATGCCAGCGAAGAGACTCTGTCCATTGGGCGAACCTGGTCACACCACCCCGTAAGAATGAAGGCAGCATGCGGAACTTGTGCTCCAGATATTCAGCCTCATCTTTCTCTGAAAGACAATGAAGATTTGCTAGGACACGAGGAAAGTAGGACCTTTGACTGGCCGCGACGCACAAGCGTGCTGTTGCGAAGACATTGGCATTGAGGGCACCCATTGCCGAAATTGAGACGACGATGGAGAACAGAATACCAGCCCATGAACCAAGCATGCGTCTCGCGAATTCCTACTCGGCATCATTGGTTAGTTCCAAGTCGAGGAGCTGCGGCTGTGGGAGCGATAGCCCAGTGTTTCAGGAGAACGGGACGTAAGTCTTACCACTGAAACTGTAGTACTTGCTCGAATAATTGTCAACGGCAAGCAGATGTAGATTGCGGCATTCATGAGAATAAACCCGGTAATAACAGCAATCATTGACCCTGTGATGACAATAGGGAGATCGCGGCCAGGGTTGGCCATGTCACCCAGAACAAAACCAACGGTTTCCCAACCTCCATAGCAGAACACAGCTCCAAAGATGGCAGTGACAAAGTTCCCAATCCACTGCCAAAGAGGTAGCTCTTCAGACTCGGGAGGCAGGCCAAACCAGCCAGTCTCGGATTTTGGGACACCTTCACCACTGCCTCCAAGCCAGGCCCCTGCCCCTATAATGATAATACAGCACAGCGCAGACATCTTGAGAACGAGGAAAATATTCGCCGCCTTTGCGCCACTCGTAGCCCCTAGGCAATTTACAGTCGTGATCAGGCAAATGCAGCCCATCGCAATGCCTCTTGACAGCCAGGGCCCGAGCTGAGCATCGTCACCAAGGAAGGGCCGCGTCAGATAGCTCGCTGCAATCGTAGCAATGACACTATTCGCGGCTGGCTTCGCTATAGCAACCCACGTCCAGGTGAACAAGAAACCCATGAAGTCTCCCGACCCGCCGTAGCTGGCGCGGAGATATTCCTGAATACCTCCATTCGAAGGCACACGCAAGCCCAACTCGATGAAACTAGCAGCGCCAGTCCATACCAGTGCGCCAGCAAGTAGCCAGACGACGAGGCCCCAGCCCGGAGTTGTCACAAACTGTGAGACGACGCTGGGCACCGTGAAGATGCCGGATCCGATCTGTAGACCGATCACGAGCGCAAGACCGTTCAGCAACGTGAGCTTTGGCACGTGTGATACTTGATGCAGTAGAGAAGACTGCGAGTGCGCCAGTGCTGCGGACGGAGACTCGGGTCGCCCGTCGTTCTCTTCGTCTGTTGATAGCGGGATGAAGCCGCTGCGCGTGTGGATGTCGGCCATCTTCGCGCCTGACACCCGTAACAAAATGCCTAATACTACCTTAAGGCCATGAAAATGAATGTTTGACCTTCTTCAGAGTACTGGCTTGACAAGACACATCTTGTCAGGTTATTGTATGAAGCGTCGTAAGCTTAGCCCTTGTTTGAGGACCAGGCTATGTGAGATTAGAATGCTCCACTGATAAGGTTAGGCGTTGATAGGCAATGTCCGCCCAGGAGCCACTGAAACACTGGGGTGCGTATTCTGAAGTGGCACGCTGCAGTATTGGATTGTCTAGGTGACGTTGCTAGACCCCTTGAAAAGTAATTTATTTGGATGGCTTCAATTTCCTTGTCGTGTAATTCGACCTCGTGGGTGCCATTATTGCTCTCGCGACTTAAACAAATAAGCTCCGTTGATGTCTTCTAAAGTGCTTATTGTATTGAGTTACATGCTAACCAAGAACTGCAAAAGTATAGCACTTTCGTAGGCAACATTATTTACCTGGGTAGCCAAAATGACTTCCGCCATATCTGGTTATTGCGATGACGAAGTACCTGGATGAGACACGAGTTTCCTGACCATATCCTCGCCTCCGAAATTTACACTGCCAGCAAAGGTGGAGTGTATGTTCGACTCCTTACTGGTACTTCGGCTGCAGAATGACGAGACCATGTTGGATAAAGGGTTCTATCAACTCGTGTGTTGCTTTTCGATACAAGCTGAGAAGCGTGCAGCGCCGGATGGGCATACATGACAGATTCCAAGCTTTGGAATGCTTGTCACGGGAAGCTTCACTCCGTCAAAAACTCTTGAATATCCTTGTCCTCTTCGTCTTCTTGTAGCTCTTGCAACCTCTTCTCCTCGACAGCAATCATCTTCTTAATCATGTCCCGCTGTCTCCTGCGCGCCTTCTTGCCCCAGTCCGCCGACGTCGCCTCGGCCTCACCCTCGCTCTCGCTGTCCTCGGGTATCGCGAGCTTCTGTCCGCGTAGCTCATTCGCCGATATCTTCGCTGCAGTCTCCCGGGCTGACTCTTCCTCCTCCTTCTCGTGAGCCTTCATTTGCTGCTTCGCGCCGAGCTTGATGAGGTATGGTCGCAGTAGGAGGTATGCGCCGACGATAATGACCACGCGGATCCATTTCTGGAGAGACATCTCTGCAAATGAATTGCCCAGGTTGCGCGTGAAGCGCTCCCCAGCCGTGGAGGCAAGTTTGAGTAGGTCTGCCATTGTGTCTCCTCGATGAATAGATGTCTCGAATGTGAGAGAATGGCGAGTTCGGGCGGGGCACCAACGACGGTCAGAGCAGAATCAATCCGGGGGTAGAATATTGCTGTAGAAGATAAAGAAGAGAAAATTAGGAAGGAAAACGAGGGTTTTATGGCAACATAGCACTAAGATCCGAGCACCGGCGTCTCCGGGAAGTGAAGAGACGTTGGACTTTTTCGTGATGCGCGAGAAACGAAACGCGCACGGAAACTTTTCAATGGGATCTCCGGTGACGAAAGCCTGGGTCTAAACGCACTAAATGCCGCGCGACCCACCTGCTCCTTCAAGAGCCGCCGCCACTAAGTTTAACCACATTCAGCGTCTCTCGCCGCTTACAACACATTTAAGGAGGCAGCTACTCACATATGATTGTTTATTAAGCCGCGCTTCTACGGTACACAATTACTGAGAGAGAGTGAAGAATCAAATATCAGAGTCTCTTGACAGAATAATCTTCGAATTTTTGATATTCTTCACAGACCCAAGTCTCACAATGGCGGATGGTGCAGAAGAGGACGTTCGTGAGGTAACTACTCGATCAGCGACGCGTCGTTAATAGTTCTGACGCGACACAGCGCCTCAAGGCCGCTTTATGGTTTGCAGTTGGCAAAATCGTGGACGAGGAGTCCATGCGACGCAACAGGAATGCAACTCCTCAGTTCATCGGAGCTCTGACGGAGATGGTCTGGACGCAGATCGGTGAGCCCCCAGACGTAACTCTACTCCTTGCCAGAAGTACCCAGACTGACAAGCTAAAGAGAATGTCGCGGTGGACTTGGAGAGCTTTAGCCGCCACGCCAATCGCACAACAGTCACAACAGATGATGTCCTGCTGCTGGCACGGAGGAACCAGGATCTCCACGGCATTATCAAAGATGTTGTGGACGAACAAAAGGCCGCAAAAGTAGCGAAGGGAAAATCCAAGAGCTGAATTGCTAGTTTCGCTATCTGAGAGCAATTTCCGATCTCACAAGGGCTATTGAAAGCGCCTGCTGGCTAACGAATATGATCATGATGAATGAGCCACGACTGCGCGTTCATAATGACGGCTTGCCGGCATAAGCCATGCGGCTACGTCGCAAATTCGATAGATCATCAAAGGACATTGCCGTCGCAACGTAGGCTTGTCAGCTATGCAACGAGCATGTTGTCTACTGTTCGGGCCGATGCGGACCGGAACGTGCCATAGTTCTCTACTCATGGCTCGGCGCACCGCATCGAGCTACTCAAGCCTTGTGCCGCTACCCCGAACCCGACAGCTGAGTTACTGATATAGAGCCGAGTTCGCCTAGGGACTTTAAATACATATGTGCCGGGTTCTGGGGTCCTTATAAATGATGATACCCCAGGTTTTGCAATATGTGTGACATTAACCATGTTCTCCGCAGCACATCAGCCTGAACACTTGGATGTGACTGGCTCCAACCAGCTTGAAATCCGCTGTCATGCGGTTCTTGACAGAGTTGCAAACAATTTTGCAACAGATCTTGGCGTTCTGAAAGAGTCGTTCATTGCTACCAGAAGGCCCTCGTGGTTACCTTTTTGCTGTAGTCGGCATAAAGATTGTGACCGATGTCGTTGCCGCCGCACTTATATCGAGGCCCAATATGCGCTGTTGCGTATTTCTACGCCAAAAACTGACAACGAACGGAACATGCTGAGAAAATGCATTTTGCACGGAATCTTCATCGCCTGCTTCTCCTTTGCGGGCTAGCCTCAGCAGATCTTAAGAAGGACGGCTCAACATGCACGGTAACACCGATAGGCGGGACGGGGAATACCGTGGACGATACACCGCAGATGCTTGATGCCTTCAAGCAGTGTGGAAAGGAAGGCAGCATCGTCTTCACGGAAGGGACCTACAATATCCGCCAGGTCATGAATACGACTGATCTGCGCAACTGTGATATCTCTCTCATGGGCACTTTCATTTGGAGCGGTGACAATATCCAGTATTGGCTGTCTCGAAGTTTTCCAGTGACTTACGCTGGCCGCTCAACAGCATGGCTCCTTGGAGGGACAAACATCACCATGCGCGGACATGGCAAGACGCTATTCAATGGCAATGGCCAGATTTGGATTGATCAGAATCGGTCTGGAAGCAACCAAAACGGACGTCCCATCTCGCTAACGGTGTGGCATGGGAGCAATGTCTTTATTGATGGCATTACGTGGCGGCAAGCCCAGTTCTGGCACACTTTTGTCGCTCACTCGCAAAATGTCACCATGACGAATTTAGACAGTACGTGAACCCTTTCTCTAATGAATACTAAAATATTCATATTCACGATTGCTCACCCTGAATGCATAGTGTACACACAATCGAACTCTCAATGGTCTGCCGTCAACACCGATGGAATTGATACATGGTAAGTAGTTTCTTGACATTGTGGCACTTTACTTTTTAAGAATATACTGACTCCAACTTTAAAGGAATTCTAAAGACATTGTTTTGAAAAATTGGACCGTTACCTGCGGAGATGTAAGTATTCACCTCTTCACCTTAACATCAGATGATTGCGCGGCAGAGTCTGATAACACCAGGACTGTATCTCAGTAAAGGGCAACAGCACCAATGTCTTTGTATCGAATGTCACCTGCCACGAGTCTGGCTGTGCAGTGATTGGTAGCATGGGTTCAAATGCTGGCCAGCCCGACCTCGTCGATAACGTCGTATTCGAAGACTTTCGTTGCATTCATAGCAGCAATGCCGCCTGGATCAAGACGTATCCGGGGACCGGCCGTGTCCGGAACGTGACCTTTAGAAACTTCCAGATCGAAGACGTGAACCAGCCCATCTATCTCAGCCCTTGCATCTACACCGGCCAGAATTGTGACAATTCGAGGCTGCCAATCTCAGACGTTCGATGGGAAAATATCACGGGCACTAGCCGGTACAATGTGGCCGTGGGCATTCACTGCAGCGCGTCGACGCCGTGCCAGAACCTCACCTTCTCGAATATCGATATCAAGCCGAAGAATGGCGGCACAGCCAAGGTCCTCTGCTCCAATATCAAGAACCAGGCTACGTCGGGGCTTCAGTGCACAGGAACATGCCCAGCGAACTGGCCACAGCAGTTAAGTGGCAATAACTAAGCATAAACCATATAAAATATTTGAGGAGGAACATATGTTGTACATATAGAGCTGATGGCAATCTGCAAATTGCCGTGACCGTCAATTATATCTGTGTAGATCTTTAACTCATAAACATCACTATAATAATGCGCTGGAAAACTAGCTGACCCTCATCATTTATGTTCTGCGATGAAATGATCAATTCCGTGATATGAAGCAGCGCGCGGTGTGCCGACTCATGCGGACCGGTTGCTGCAGTCCGGACCTAAGAATATTAGCACCCCCGTGTCCCCAGCTCCAGCGTCTCCTTTCCCCTAAACGAATGCCCAACCGCGCACAGTTCCGCCCTAGGAGTGGGGCTTACGCAAGGAGATGGCGCAGCAGAAAAGCATGTCCTCCGGCGCCAGGGAGGTCAAGCTGAAATCCTGCGACTTTAGGCGCGTGATCGCACCAAGATGTTCGCATATTCCCAAATTTCTCACGTCGCTGCGGGAATGAAACTGCGATTTCGATCATAGATTACGTGCAGCCATGGCCGATAGCAGCACGTCCGATCAGTCGCGGCGGCCGGTCGGGCCCCGTCTGTATCATACAAAGTCTCGCATGGGTTGCTTACGATGTAAGCAGAGGCGCGTAAAGGTGAGTAAACCCGCAAAGTTGTCGGAAGCTCCGAGCCGGGAGATCGGAACCTGGGATGACGGCAGATCTGCCGATTGCCAAGTCCGATTTCTATTGCTCCGCGATGTCTTGGCTCGTCCGAAATCTGCACCGACGGCAACTGATTGGGACTTGTTGTTAGTGCGATGAGGTGCGGCCTTCATGCGGGGGTTGCAGTCGCCATCTCGTTGAGTGTGTCTATCCCTCGGGCTCACCGGCAACGGGCGCGAAGAGCGGGCACTCTGGCGGCCATGGCAGACAGCTCCGGCCGGCCAGGTCGGAGAGTCACAGCCAGCATAGCCATTCTCCAGGTCCAACAGGGGCCTTCATGGAGTCCGTCACGCCAGGGTCAAATGAATCCATCGTCTCTTCAAGTCCGAGCATGAGTGGCGGGCCCTCTCCCCCTTTCGTCAACCCGCCCACTCCAGTCACAATGGCAGACACCCCGGCGATACATACGCCGCCGGTGCCGCATTTCCATGATACGCCCTCGCAGGCCGTCTTTGACGAAGCGGCCCAGCAGACGTTCAAGTTCCAGCGCCAGCTCGAGGAGTCGGACGACATCATCGAGATCCCCGAGTCGCGCGAGCGGCGCATGTGGGAGCTCCGTCTGATGCACAACTTCATGCTGAACCAGGCGCAGCAGTTCCATGAACACAAGGGGAAGCACGCGCCGCAGCCTGCACCTACGGCGTCCCTGCCGGAGACACAGAACGCAACTCAGGAGAACGGCGCCTTCCTCTGGGGCAGGGAGATCCCGTACATGGCGTTCGAGGACGACGGCATGCTGTACAGCATGCTGGCGCACAGCGCGCTGAACTTGTGGACCAAGTCAGCCGACTTCGCCGAGCGGGACACTCTCCGCGTCCTTCAGCAAAAGTATCTTGGTATGGCGCTCCGCGAGCAACGCAAGTCGGTTGCGACGTTGAGCCGGGAGAACGCAGACAGGGTGTGCATGTCCAGCCTGACAATGCTCTCGCACAGCTTCGCGCTCGTGCAGACGCTGCCCCCCAGGCCGTGGGAGCCGCCGCTCGAGTGGCTGCGGATGGGCAGGGGCGCCGGTGCGCTGTTCACCGTCGCCAGGGGCTATCTTGGCGGCTCGAACCAGTCGGACCGGTTCCAGCGGTTCCTCAACTCGCCGCCAAAGTTCGACCCGGACGAGATGTTCACGCAGGAGAACCGCGAGCATCTGCTGTGGCTGCTGGACAACGACGGTGGCAGCGCAGATGACGGCGGTATTGAGATGCAGGACAAGGTCACGATCATCATCTACCATCGCGTGCTAAGCTACATCGGCACCGTTCAGAAGGGCATTCGTGAACAGGAGCCGCTGTTTGCCATATGTCGCCGCTTTGCTGGTTTCTCGGTCTGGATGCCGGATATGTTCCACGAGTTCTTGACCCAGAGGCGGCCTCGCGCGCTGGTCGCGCTGGCGCACTTCTTTGCGCTATGGATTCCATACAGCGATGTCTGGCTCGTGGGCAAGACGGGCGAGAACCAGGTCCGGGGTATTTACGAAGTACTTCCGCACGACTGGAGGCACAAGTTGGACCCGATCTTTGTGGAATACAACTTGGACTATGATATATGACCATGTCGTTCAAATATATTCATGTGTCTAAAATCTACGTGGTCAAGGTATAGGAATACAGATGCCAAGTGTAAACTGTCTTCATGCATATTATCAAGATTTGGCCACATTGAACACAGTGCTGCTTATGTATAGACACATACGCAGGGCCAACGCTCGACGCCTTCCGCTCAGCCAGGGACTGGACTGAAATGTCTCGGAAGCCAAATAGAACGAGCAAACAGCTTGCGAGAGCTAAGGGAGTGAAATTCTTATCAAGTCATATAGACAGTGAGTTACCCCTGGGAAAGACAATTGAGACTTTCTAACATTGATATCATAAGTATGTTGAAGGAACTCGCAGAGTGAGTTGGCCTGGCTTAAGATTGAGCTGCGTTTGAATTAGCAGAAACATATAAACAGCTATGGTCGAGGAGAACATGGGAATGTTAGCACTGTCAATGCTATACTATGTCATAGGACCACCTGGATCATCTTCTCGGTAAACCTAAGTCACTCAAGTTATTAGAATAATATTCCAATCGATATGAGACCTTGGTGCAAACAGTATGAAGCAAAGACGCATCAGACATCCATTCTTAAAACTCGGCTTCATCGCATACCGGTCAAGGAAGCTCATATAAGCCATGCAAAACAGTCCTTCGATCACACGCGAGTTATGCAACGGGGGAAAGGGCACCGAGACAGACTCACTTAAGGCTACGGTTATCATGGCGGGTTTCAAGGATGCAAGTTGAAGAACGCATCATTGTCACAATAAGGCGGCCGCGTGACCTTCGGAATGTCCGTTCTCTTAATGGGCTGGAAGGGGGTTGAGATGTAACAGCGCAGAGCATGGAAAAAAGTCCCATCCAACCGTAGTTGTAAGGGAAGATGGCGAACAAGGAAAACGATGAGAACGGCACACGGAAAGGAACAAGCCACATTATAAGTGAGAACAACAAGCCAAGATTCATATTTCATATTATTCCCCCCTTTTCATTTTCTATTACCAAACAAATGCCGTACTCGGGCGGGGTTGGCAAGGGGCCCTGCAGCTGAAAAGGTGGAGGTTGCACTGAGGATTTCCCCAACAGCCTAGGTGGTCTGACCACCAACCATGCGTCCTGTTCATTACGTCGACGGGTATTGTGGTCCTTCCAAGTTCCTTGCCGTGCCGTATTCCGAAAGTGATACAACATTCTGCAATGCCCCATAAACGCCGTCGCTGTGCAAAAGATATGACCGGTTCGGCCGTCAACCCTCTCATTCATGATGCATGATCAGAATCTAGGAACTAGATGCCATAGAAGCCCCCAAAAGACCCGATGCTTAAGGTCCATATAGCCTCGCGATGTGCTCAAATCCTTCAATAAAATCCCGCTTTGAAGTCTTGTTGGTGAGCTGTAAGTTATTGTCACACCAACCGTTCACAGGCTATGATAGAGTCAGCAAGAAAGCTCGGCAAGGCCACGAGGATGAGCAACTTACCAAGCAACTAAGATACTTGCACCAGCCGCAAGTGTTGTGATACTTGTAGAAGTTGTTGAGCAGTACGATGAAGACAATTGTAACTCCAATCAGAGCACCAGCGCGAAGCAGCCACCATCCCCACCAGAGCGGCTTCCGACCCTTAAAGAATCCGACCGGGTTTCTGAGAAAGTTAGGAGAGGTTGAGTTGACATATCCGGCATTGACCGAAGCATAAGACGCATCTTCCCCGATTCTACGTCGAAGAGAATTCGGCGAGTGGAGGACTGAGATACCCAGTGCCAGGCCCATGAGGAAGCCACCAATATGGGAGAAGTTGTCCAATCCGGGGAGAAGACCGAGAACGAAAGAGATGGCGACATCGAGGAAGATGAACATCAAATCCTTCACGGGACTTCGGCGGTCTTTCCATGAGTACAGAAGATCAAGCAAGGTCAGAGCGATAATGCCAAACAATGATCCAGATGCTCCAGTCGAGGAAATGCCAGTTGCTGCGTAGTTTCCACCCATCACAAAACCAAAGATTCCAGAACTCATATAGACGAGGAAGAATCGAATCGAGCCAATAGCTCTCTCCATCTCTTTGCCCAAAGTTAGTTGCAGTAGCAAATTAAAGCCGATATGGATAAGTCCCGCGTGCAAGAAGATCGGAACGATAAAGCGGAACCACTGGTTAGGTTCGGGCTTCTGATCCTCATTGCCATCGTACTTGGGCTCGGGAACGCCTCCAAAACCGCACAATTGGGAAAGAGTGCATTGCTGTGACGCAGCATCGGCATCATTCGTCGTGGTATTCGGGCAAGGCCAGTCAATCTTAATGGTAGAGCCCTGCACAGCGGGAATGTTGTGCATACAAGGCACGAATCTGGATCCCATGTTGATCAGGACATAGGGTGATGGTCCGATCATAGGATTGAAGGAGGGGTGAATCATAATAGGAGATCCCGTCGTTGTAGCTAGAACTTAATGTTAGCTTTGATAAATATGGAATAGGCGGGAATATCTTGCACTCACCATTCTTGACGATCTCCCCAATGAACACGCCGACCTGAACAATTGAGAAGAGATAAACGACCCAGGGTATCCTCTTGCTATTGGCACCGAACATGCCCAGCTCGCCGAAGCGGACCGCTGCCTTCTTTGCCTTCTTGCGCGGGGGTGCCTCGTAGACATGATCGGTAGCATCAGCGGCCGAGTCCTTGGGCATCCGATCCTGGAGAGGGATGCCGTTGTTGCTGTTGTTCATGGTATCCTCCGAGGGCGTTCGACCTAGGCCGTGATAGGCTGTGTCTTGATGGCCAAGATTCTGCTGACTCGAAGCTGGAGTCTGGTGTGTGCTGGCCGGGTAAACATGATCATCGAAGACGGTCTCGAAGGGCGAGGGCGACGCGCCTTGCTGCCGTTGGGGATTGGAGCCGAGATACTGTTGCGAGCTGTACGGGGGCGGCTCTGGGTACGAAGCTGGCTGCGGGTTATAACCTGGGTAGGATGACTGGGGTGTCGGATTGCGATAGGGCTGCCCATTGTAGTAGTCGTGGGAGGCCATCTTTGCGGTGGACGTGGACGCTGAAGGAGAGGGAGAGGGAGAGGTAGGCGTGCGATCAATAAGTGTTGCTCCCTGGATGGTCTACCACAGCACAAAGGGGGTTCGCGGTATGAAATGAAAGAAGGAACAAGCGAATGGCAAGAACGAGGGGCTTGCCAGTCGACAACGACGATGGTGATGTTGGTGATGGTGATGTGGAGGAATGGGAGGAAAGGGCGGAGGGACTGGCGGCGACAAGGGAGTTCAGGAGATTGAAATTCCCAGGCTTGGTTGGTGGTTGTTTCGACGTCAAAAGACGCAAGGACCCTGTTTTCGCCTGCTGCTGATTTCGCGTCTCAGACCTAAGGAGGTCGGGTTTGGTTGACGTTAAGTAGAATGCGGCTAGCCAGCCAGGCGAGATTGGTAAGGCAGGTACTGCTAACCCCAGACACGGCAGATTCAAGCACGTCCGCCCTGGCTAACACTTAGTGAATTCTTCAGAAGGGGTGTGTGTACAGTAGCTGCAGAAGAAGACACCTCAGACAAACGGAAGCCGTAATTATTGAATGACTCTAGCAATTCCACCCGCGAATTACGAGGGAAAGAAGAGAAGAGAGGCGGGAAAGAAGAGAGCGCTCATGATCTTACTTTTACGGAGCTCCGTTTGTTCTATTGTACTGTGGCACTGGCACTGGCACCCACCGACTTGCACGCCAAGCCTAAGCCCAACGACACCAGCAAGCAGCGCATTGCATTGCATGAGCATGCCCACTCCCACTACGATCCAGCTGCTGACGTTGCCATGCTGAGCTGGTTGGTGGAGAGCGGGCGGGCTGTGTCGACGATTCGCCTGGCAAGCTGCTGGAACGGATCGACAAACGATCAGTGGACAAGTGCTCGCAGCAGGGATGATGTTGTGTTATCAGAAAAGAGAGGCGTCCATACTTACTAATGATAGTCTTCTATGATATCTTCACACACGAGAAGTACCCCCTGTTTCTAATCTTGGACAGCCCGGCTACCCGAGTTTGGAAAAGCCAACGCTCACTGGCGTCTGCTGCAGATACTTGTCAAGCCACGAGTTTCAGGCGGCCTCTGTCACCGACCAACACTACCTAGACTAGGTAGATACCTGGGTGCTGAGCAGTGCCGCTTAGAAGAACCACCATTACATCCGCAGTCGGGGCGCCACTGTGGAGGACAAACGAGACTGAATGTCGAAAAAATTAGAAAAGGCGAAGCATCCACCACGAGATATTACGCACGCAGCAGGGCAAGGCTGTAGAGACCTGTACCGTACCCTACCTCTACCTAGGAGTGCGCCCATCCTCCTGAAGGCTCCTGGATTCTTGAGCCTCGGCCCCCGTCGTGCCTGTGGTTGGCTGGTTCGTCACCTGGCGAGACACTGTCACTCATTGGAGATCTGCTTCAATGCTTTATCCCGGTGCGCATTCATGCTTCAGACTTCGTGCTGGGGATGAGACCTGGTCGCCATGAAGCACCCATGCATCGATGCCACTCGTCTATCTCCTCTTGACCAGGTTTTGCTAGGTCGAGACTATCGGTAGACTGACTCCAGCTGAGGCTGATTCCATCTCGTTAGGCCTTTTGAAGCCGCAACACCAGGCTCTTCGGCAGTCAAAGGGCTAGGTCCATACTCCAATGTGGAGTGCAGGTGGAGTTTGATAGTCGTTCCCTTCAGAAGGCATACGTACTCCCTGACATCAAAGAGAACATCCCCTAGACGGAAGGTAACATGGCTCTCCCTTACCTATTGTATTCACTCGACGCTTCAGCAATGAGCCTGGACTGGCTGGACTTGCAGAGGCAGTGATGCTTGCTCAACATCTGTGGAGTTTTTTCCAGTGCGTCGAGGATCTTCGTGTCTTTTCTGAGCAACGCAGATAGATGGATGTATTGATAGCTAAATCAAACACCATGACAGATGCAATGTTAGCAGGGTCAATTGCCATCATCCACTTGTCATAACTAGGACCGCATTGCACCTCAGGGTAGCCTCTTGTCTCGGGAAATGAATAATTGGTGATTATGGTTGTAGTCTCATGGATGGTCCGCTTTCTTAAAATGACAAGGAGCTGATCGGATCAAACACGAAGCAGATGGACGGCATCGTATCAATGGCCTAGAAATCTCAGAAGATGCCGATGCCATGTGATGCCCGATTCCGTATGAGCGGGTGAGGCCCGTGTTTCCGGAGTGGCTAGGCATCGTTTTGGCGGGAGGCCATTTTCAGTGCTTCCCTTCGGAGGCCTATAGGAGACGCTAAATTTGCGGCGACGGATCCAGGTGGATTTCCATCTTGACTTCGCCGCATCCCTTCTGACATATCAACATCCGTTTGCCAGAAACAATGACCTTCTCGCGAAAAGCCCACACAAAGTCAAGAAACGGCTGTGCGGATTGCAAAAAGAGAAAGGTCAAGGTACGATCAAGAAACTCGACGAAATGCAGCCACTCCAAGACAGCAGGACTAACATGATGACTAGTGCGATGAGCAGATCCCATGCTCCAACTGCGTGAGAAGGGGAGGCTTATGCAGCCTCACAGCGCCCAAGCCTTCTCCTCAGCCATCCTCTGAAGAGCTTGATGACACCTTTAACATTGAGGATTTTGCTCTGTTCCATCACTTCACAAGTGTGACGGCCCATATCATTGCCAATGACAACGCAGAGTCTTCACCATGGAAGAACACCGTGCCAGCTCTGGCCACCGATTATCCGTATCTGCTACGCGCCATCCTAGCAGTAGCTGCAGTCCATCTCAGTCTTCTAAATCCGGATAAAGCGCATTACCGTCGCCTGGCTGCCGAGCATCAAGCAAAGTCTATCAGTCTGTTCAAGACCGCGCTCGGGAATCACTCGCCGGACATCGCGGCTCCGTTGTTTGCGACCTCAGCTCTGTACGCCACGTATTACTTCGCAACTTCCCGGGACCCGGCTTCTCTCTTATTCACCACTGACCCGCCAGGCCCGCCTGTTTGGGTTTTGCCTAGCCGCGGTTGTGCTGCCATCTTTCTGCAGCATGAGGGCGATCTCACCGATGGCCCTTTGGGCGGAATGCTTAAGGGGTATCTAGAGATGAAGCCAAAGGCAGGGCCGAACCCCTCAGATATACATCTCACCACCCTCCAAGCCCGGCTGAAAGTGCCTCCAGAGGAGCAGTCTGCTATCTCCTCTGCGCTTAAGGAATTGCGTGCATGTTTCGCGATATCAGATGGTGGTGACGCAGTTCGACGCAAGGTTGGTACGCTGAGGTTCACATCGGCGGTCCAGTTCGAGTTTCTAGAGATGGTCGGTCAGAAACGCCAGCCGGCGCTTGTTATCATGGCCTTCTGGTGTGTTCTCCTACATCGGCTAGATTCCAGGTGGTGGCTACATCGGCCAGCACTGGCTCAAGAGGTATTGGATGTGATCATCCCGCTCCTGGATGCAGAGTCACTGGAGTTGATACAATGGCCAATCCAAGTAATGAAGAGCCCAAGTGATTTTATATCCAACGGCTCGTGACCTCGCCAACAATGAAACCCCAAGAAAGAGGCAAATGTTCCAAGACAAATCACGGAGAATATTAGACAAATTTGGTGCAAGGGCCACCAGCTTGTTCATTGTCCTGCCGTGTCTGAAGAGGGCTGCACATGACATCTACAGCTTCCCCATTGCCACGGATGTCGTTTCCATGAATGGAATGACTAGCCATAGATTCCGCAGCTTTCTGGCTTTGTTTATTTTCATGATGTTTTGAATCATCACTCATCTTTTCAACCAAGCCAAATCTGTCACTCAGCCAGTCCAAGTAATTGGAGAAGCTATTTCAAGCGACAAGGAGAGAATGGCGGATGGCGATGAAAGACAACAGGGCCGATCTTACCCTACGCCCTCTGACGCTGGCTTCATGAACAACACGGAGAAATGCGGCAAGAATCTGCTGACCCATATTGGTCATCTTGAGGCAAAGGTCAGTACGATTCATCTTGAGATATTTGTTGTGTATAATCTCATTTCGTGCAGGATGTCGGCAGCGTCATTGTAAAGGATCTTCCTGAAAATGACACGAGCAAAGGAGAGATGACGGCCCACGATCAGCAAGGCCGTCATGATTACAGCATCGACAAGTTCTTCGAGCAGCTTGAGATCCAGGACTCCCTCGGACAGGCGCCTGACTCGTCCACTCGTCAGATAGCCGAGACTCATGATGAAGAACGGGCAAGAACGCCTGGTAAGAAGGCCAAGAGAACAGCAGTCCGTCGTAATAGAGCCCAAGCGGCCAAAAATGACGAGCTCGGCCTACTACATCTTATACGACAAACGCTCAATCCTGCCATTACAGACGATGATGGCGTATATATCATTCTCAGGACGAACAGAAACCGTCTCCCTCGTGGCTGGAATTGTGAGAATCGTCGACGTCACGCACTTGTTGCTCGACAGAAGCCGATCATCGAAATGGAGCTAGGTGTACCCCAGGACTCGGGTGAACGGGCGGAGGAAGTTGGTCGACGCCTGGATGAGTGGCTTCGTGAATATGACCGTACCAACGCGAAACGCGAGAAGAGAAAGCGATATCAGGCGGGTAAGCGGGCAAGAGTCAGAACGAAGCGCCTACAATCTTCGCGGGAGTCCGAAAGCATGGAAGCTATGTACAGCCACGCAGAACATAGCATTGAGCAATCATTATGGTCTTGGCGAAATGGTACGACACCGCCAGCTGAGATGTTGATGGTTCTCTAGGATTATTCTATCCACAGGTCTACGGAAAGATCAGACCGCCTTCCTAGGACCTCATGAATTATCTTATACAACGACACACCCTCAATAGTTGTGAGCGGAGTTCTAGTCGTCAGAAGCACTATTTATACACAAGAGGGGCATTGCCATGTTTGTACAACAAATGTAGAAATACAACATATCCCAAACGCCGCCCATGCAAACCCAAGCCGGGGGTTTGCGAGTATGCAGAAGTGATTACTGTGTGGACTATCATTCTTTTGGTTTCTTCGCCTGGTCGTGCGCCCCCACAGTCTCAGTCTTTGCTTCGTCGTCATCCGTTTCCGCCTTCTTGCCCGTCCAAACCTCCCATATTTGGTCCATAATCAGACCCTGGTACCCTCTGCCATCATCCAGAGCCTCTTTTTCTTTCTTCGCCCTCTCCTCTTTCCAGTTCTCGCTCTCGCCGCCCATCCAAAGGCGATCCAAAACACCTTGCTCTTTCCTTCGTCTTTCCATCTCCTTCGCTTTTCGCTGCTCTTCAGGCAATGCCGCCTCCCTACGCAAGCGTTCCTGGCGGATGAGCTCCTGATTCCGCCTCGCTTGCTCGGGGAGACCGCCGTCAGTGATCACCGCCATGCGCGACTGGAAGCGCTGCCGGATCGATTGGCCAGTGTAGTCGAAGGCCAGCTGGTTCGTGGCCCAGAACGTGCCGCCGGACAGGACCACGGAACGGAGGTCTGCACGCCGCGGAGGCATGAGCATCGCAATTGGGCCAAGGATTGCGACGGCGATGGCGCTGTTGTGCAGCCATTGTGGCGTGCCACGGTACTTCAGGTCATTTGGATCATGCGGTGGTTGTTCTGGCGCAGTGGTCTGCTGCGCAGACGGCTCTGAGGCAGCCATTCTTAGTCGTGTTTGGGGCGTGAAGTTGACCACAATCTACTGAGGCTATATTGAGACCGTCATTGAATTTCCGAACGCGGCAGCCCCGGCTCGATAGGACAATGCTCACCGGGTCGACATGGGGATCATTCACGAAGAGATCACCAAGACTTTGGAAGCCAATTCCAAAAGTTTCTTATCTTATCAATGTGCACGGGCCTGGTCACCATCTCCCGTTACCAAATCTGAAGACTGTCAATCCCACCTAGAAGTTGTCTGACGGAAATTCTTCCAGATTGTCTTCAACGTCTTGCACCAGCATCCTCACCAAGGCAATTTATGTTTGTTTAATTGATCGCGTTCAAGACTGGTATCGGGTCGTTCAACACCCTTCAGATCGTGGTCTTCAAGCCTCTTATCACAACATGTAGGCGCAACAATCCTGCAATTTGCACTGATCAAATCAGTGTTGCAGCCTCCAAATTGCTCACAGACGCTCATCTTTGATGACTATTTAATTGATGAAAGAACATCTCGCATACTATGGACTTGATCATTCGGGGAACCCAAGATGGCTACCACTTGCTCGCCTTCGCTGCCGTGAGATCATGCTTACATTCTACATGAACGGCACTTCATTCCTAGGCCATGATGACGACGAGTCGAGTGACAGACATGAGATGCCCAGATTTGCCTAAAAGCTATGGTTCAAGCGTTCCAGAAAGAAAGAAGGTTTTGTCCTATTCCAACTGCGCACCTCAGTGGGATCTCAGCCGTTCCGGGTCCCGAGCGGCACTCGAACAGGGTTGCTGCACAACGTCTCCGAAACGAGCAAGAATGATTGACATTCTTACCTAAATTACTCTGTATTTCCGACCAATTGCTTGGGCAAGGGACGCCTCGGTAGTATGATCGGAGGCTTGCTTTATGCCCAGCCGTCTGCGGCTGTTACAATCCGTGGGCATGCCGTTTCATATCTTCGTCATCAGTTTCTGCTTGATGGGGAGCGCCAAGACTCCTAATTGGGTAGAAGAAAAAGGTCGAGATTCCCTTCCCTGCAGCCAGTCGATCTTTAATCATTCGAGGCTCATTCCATTTTTGAGATAGCTGGCTGTCGTCGTATCTTCGTTTCTCTGTGTATTCTTTATTTGCTGCAAAAATGTTGTCCACAACCTTTACCGTCCTGGCGGCGGCTGCTTTTGTGTTGGCCAAGACCCCTGCTGGGTTCGAGCCTGCCGCCACCACAGATTTGATCGTGGATTTCAAGAACGTGGCGGCGATGAATGGGGCCGTTGTTGCTAAAGAAGGTGAAGAAATTGTACGAGGTGGAAGAAATAGGAGCTAATATCAGTGGGCAGCGACTCAAACAGCTCCGACTGTTGCAACAACTCAGAAACTTTCAGGAACATCATATGCTATTCTTATGATAGACCTAGATATCCCAAAAGATAGTCCGCCAGAGACGAGCACGCTTCTCCACTGGATGCAAACAGGCCTTGTTCCAGCAACCACTGCAACAGTGTTGAATACGACTATGGGCCAAATGCAAGCCTTTGTGCTACAAAACGCTCAGAACATCACTGCAGCCGCAGAGTATTTTGGCCCGTCGCCTCCAGCGAGGATACCTCTCAGCCATCGTTATACACAGATTCTGGTAGATACATCAGAGGCATCAACTACAGCGATGAATGCTTTGACCACTGCAGCCCAGAACCGACGAGGATTTGAGGCGATGAACGTGCTCATGACGGCTGGCTTGATGGACAGTGTAGTCGCTGGCAACTCCTTCAATGTGACGAATCCGGGGCCAGCTGCCTCAACCAATGGCACTGGTGGGACGTTCGCAAATTCTACGGGTGGTGGTTCAGCCCAGGGCACGTCGAGTGGTCCAACGCCCACAGCAACCTTTGCAAACTCAGCCAGCGTGCTTGCCGGGCCAACATCTGGGGCTGCTGTCTTTTTGCTTTCGTTCGCGGCGCTTTTCTTGGCAATTTAGTTCCCAGATTTGAGAAGAATAAGAGCGAATACCCCTTTTTTGTTAATGGATATGGACCAGGTTATGGGGCAAATGTTAACCAAGCTAAAACAAGTGTACATATGGAACACCAGCAAATGATAAAGACAATTCCTCCGCTTGATATCCAAAAGTCTCCGACAGCTCAGATGGGCTAAAACGTAAGAATCTAATCGATTGACGAGGACAGTACCGGCGCTATAAAGACTGGGCGCTCCGGCGGTACGTTTCTGTGTGAATTGGCCGGGAAGGCTAGCGGAAACGACCTACTATGATTGGTAGATAGCCTCGTCTCGCATTGCCATTTTTCTCCAGCCCTCGGCTCGCCCTTCCTCGCTCTTCGATATGGCTGTATACTATGTAGTGTTACCCCTTTGAGGTTCGTTTGACACTTCGTTTTCACTGACAAGGCTAAGGTATCAAACTAAACTCCGGCTACTGTCTCCGCTAATGAAGTGACCCATAGAATATTGTCTTCGCAGTGCTTTGATCTCGCGCGCGTCGAAAGCTACAGACTATGTTCCGTTCGCGGCACAGTTGAGACTGCCTTGCGACTCTATAAGCCTCCTGCTCGGGCACTTTTCAGACTAATATCGGAGACAAATCCATCCGCAAGTGCAATATTCATTGTGCATCGGCGGCTTGTAGAATGTGTGATTCGTAATGTTCGGATTAGGCCACATAGTGCCATTCGTAGGGCTATTATCAAAGCCGTGATGGCGAGTTCTCCACATTGTCAGTGTAGCCCTACGATAAAAGGAGATATTTTTCTCTTCGAATGCCCTCAAGGATCTACTAGATGCCTCTTATTATTATCAGTAACCTTTTGATACATACATAGCCTTGTTTAACCCGCGAGCGGTGCAGCATTGCGAACCTTTCTACTCCTCCCGTTGAACTTCACGCAAATTACAATATGGTCAAGACGGTCGTCGTTTTGGGAGCCTCATTAGGGGGTGTCCCAGTAGCGCATCATCTCCTTAAACACACAGCACCGTTAGTTGAAGATCTGAAGGTTATCCTTGTGGCACCAAACTCAGACTTCTACTGGAACTTGGCTTCGGTAAGGGGCATACTACCAGGCATGTTCTCTGACGACAAGATGTTCTTCCCTATCGAACCTCTCTTTTCGAAATACCCTTCCCACCAATTCGAATTCGTGCTTGGAAAGGCCGCATCGATGGATCCAAACCAGAACTCCGTGACAGTCAAGACGAACGACGGAAAGACACGAACCATCCCATACCATACTCTCGTTATTGCGACCGGCTCGAGTGCCAGAGAAGGCATCCCATTCAAGAACCTATCCACCACAGGGGAGACAAAATCAAAATTACATGAGTGGCAGGCAAAGATCAAGGCTGCCAGGTCGATCGTCGTTGCAGGCGCCGGCACTACTGGTCTTGAGACGGCTGGCGAGCTGGCCGAGGAGTACGCAAAGACGGGTCTCAAGCAGATCACTGTTATCAATAATGGTCTTCCCTTTGGCGACAATGTCCGCAAGGACATCCGAGAGGGTGCCGTGTCGGAGCTTGAGGGGCTCGGAGCGCGTTATATCGATGCTAGGGTCAATGCCGTCTCTGATCACAAGGGGCAGAAGCTGGTGGATGTGACACTGCCCGACGGCACTATACAAACCATAGTGACCGATGTTTACCTACCTGCATTCGGAGTCACTGCCAATACGGAATATGTTCCCGACCATATGCTCGACAAGCGACGTCAAGTCAAGCAAACTACCTTCCTAAGGGCGGAGGGTTATGACAATATCTTTGTGATAGGGGACGCTGGGAATCTGGAGCCGCAGATGGCTGTAAGCACTGACAACCAATTGAGTCACATTGTCAAAGGACTACAGGCGTATCTCACAGGCAAGGCCGTTCCAGAGTATAACCCCAGCAACAAGGTGATGTTTGGGGCGTCCATTGGTAAGAATAGGGGAATAGGTCAGATGGGTAATTGGAAAATCTACAGCCTCATGATATGGTATGCTAAGGGCCGAACCCTTGGAACTAATAAGGCCGGCGATATAGCGGCCGGTAAGAGGACGATACATGAGGACAAATGGTGAAGCAAGTCTGTCGCTTGTGATCTCCATCACTATTCTTAAGATACTTGATTTGTTGCAGGAGCGAAGTTATTGGAGTTATTGTCTACACATGATTCAGACCATCTGCTATCACCTATTCTATGCTAAATTAAAAAGAAGTCGCTGAAGCTCAAGATCATGTTCACTGTGGCCAGTATCTTTGCGAAGAGGCATCCGAACTCAGATGACGCGTGAATGGTACGTCAGGTATCTGGCCGAGCTTATTCGCTGTCTTCAATCCTGATGCAGACAAAACGTGGGTACCATACACAACGATCTCAATTGTCTGGTT
Organism: Phaeoacremonium minimum UCRPA7; assembly: GCF_000392275.1. Classification (NCBI taxonomy): domain Eukaryota; kingdom Fungi; phylum Ascomycota; class Sordariomycetes; order Togniniales; family Togniniaceae; genus Phaeoacremonium; species Phaeoacremonium minimum. The sequence goes on along the minus strand of NW_006921127.1, from coordinate 439,243 downwards.
AGATTTATGTTGAGACATTGAAAAACATAGCTACATGTATGCAACTTCTTTAAGGTTTCCGCTATTCCGCTGGTAGAGCTGAAGCCGGCCCCTAAACCTTCGAAATATCACAAGGTCAAAGACAAAACAAAATGTAACGCTGACAACTTCCATTGCTAGAATTTCACAGCATATAGAAGCCCTTTGATTTCGGTAATTGTATGGCGCAAGAGAGAGAAGCCCTTGCTACCTCAATATCTCCATACCTCGGCGTCAAGAACCGACTGCTGTGGCGCCACAACATGGATGTGGCTTAGACATAGGTGTGGCGCATGCTGGCCAATAGGGCGGAGGTCCCTGCATCAATGACGCAAGCGGGAAGGAACGATCAGGGTCCTGCCGCACCCAAAATGGAGACCTGGAGGGGTGCTAGTGGCGGGGGCAATCGTCATCCAAGAGCCACTCGAGCCACTGAGCCACTGTCGACTTAGTTGCACAGCTGTAAGAAGGTGCTTAGATCCAAACTCTCAATGACATGGCTTTCCGAGGCCGCCAAGTTGGACTTCGCAGCTGAACATCGGCCTGTTAGTGCGGATAGACGGAAACGGTCTCTGTGCCCTATTGCTGGAATGAGACAGGGCAGAAACGGAACAGAAAGTCTGAAAATCCTAGTAAAAATCCACTGTTCTTGGTGCACTAGAGTGTCTCTGCTCCTGGCAGTGACGCTGATCACCGATCATGATGCCCACATGTGATGATGCAAGTTTCTTGTCTGAACCCACCGTTTCCACTTACCTCACTCGATTCTCCTTAAGCGTAACCTCTCGTTCTGTCCCCCACCACCAAGAATCTTCGATTTCCATGTCTTAATCCTTCGCTCATATTAACCCCCCTCCCTCCCCGGATCTCACTGAACCCTTCGTGCATCCTTCAACTACCGACATACATTTCGGGGTATATTGCGAGTACCCTCACAGAGTCTAAAACTCCGACTTAAGACCTTATCAACACTGACGCTATCCTTTGCACCATGGGCGCAAAATCGGGCTTTGCCCTCAAATTATTCCAGTGGTTCGTCCGCGGCATCCAGTTCTGCTGCGCGGCCCTGATCCTCGCCATCTTCTCATACTTCTTGGCGACACTGGCCAACCACGACCTCACCATTCACACTTGGGTCCGCGCTGTCGAGGGAATATCTGGCGTAGCTGTGGTCTACACAGCTCTTGGAATTTTGCTGCTGTGCTGCTTGGCTGGCCGTGCTTTTTTCTCCATCATAGCCATCATCTTGGATCTCGCCTTTATTGTCGGCTTCATCTACATCGCGGTAGCTACACGAGGTGGAGCAAGCAGCTGTACCGGGACTGTGAACACTGTTTTTGGCAAGGGTGACGCCAACACAGATGTTGTTGACAATGGAAATGGCGGTGTTACACATTTGCCCAGCTTCCGCTCTGCATGCAAGATGGAGACTGCTTGCTTTGCGGTCGCTATTGTAGCTGTGTTAGTATACCCTTCTACGCTTTTCAGTTGGCACAATATAACTAACAGCATACAATAGCTTCTTCTTTGTCTTCTCTGCTGCTCTCGAGCTCGCCTTGCTCCGTCATCACCGCAAGGAGAAGCGCTTCGGCCCCAGCCCGGCCAACGACTACACCTCCGGCTACGGCAGCAAGCGTCGAGGCATCTTTGGCTGGCGCCGCAACCGTGCAGGCACCGGCATGAGCCAGGACCCCAACACTCTTCCCCAGCACTCTACCCCGGCCGATGTTAGAGACAGCTATGCTACCGAGACAACCCGTGTCGGCGACGGTGTGACCCCGACAAACACGTATAACAAGTACGGCGAGGCTGGATACGGTCATACTGGCGGTGTCACGCAGCCTCCTGTCGGGACACACCCGGCCGCGGGGACTCATCCGCATGGATACCGGTATGAGGATGGTGTGTACAACAACGCATAAGATGTTTCTGGAGAGCGTCTTTTGATAACCGCTACGGTTGTGCATACGGAATTGCGACCGGAAAGAGCGGTTTGGGAAGCAGTTGAAAGTATACCCGAAATGGAAATAAACCAGAGACTTGAGCTCTAACCGCTCGCTCGACTGTAGAATCATTTTGTATGATACTATTGCTCAACATTACCATTAGAGCAAGATCTTAATAGCTAATGCCACACCTATCATCACACCTATTATCACAACTCCCATATCTGATCCTGATGTGACTATGTTATTTGATATCGCGCAATCGTGAAGGATGTTCATGCATTCATTGGGCGGCATGTTGTGCCTACAAGTCTATCTTGACATTGGTATTCGGAGCATATTGTCTTCTCGACAAGTCATACCACCTTGGCACGTTTTAGTAAGCGCCTTGATCCGCACAGCTCGTTAGCAAACATAGTATCAATCAAACAGGGTATCTTCAGCCCCAATGCGCATCATATTCCCACTCACTTGTCACGCTCTCGTTCTCACCAACTTCCCCCCAGCTGAAATCCACCTTGTCGAGCTCGCGCACGAAGAAGTCCTGTTCCTCCTTCAGTGCATCACGGACTTCACTAGCCATCTTGTCCGGGTACCGCCGAACATTGAACCAATGTGTCAAACTCCGCAAAGCCTGCTCCAGAGGCAGCGCTTCCTCGACCTCGGCGTCCACGTCGCTCCCCGCGAGCCACTCATCGCGCAGCTCCGGACGACAGTGGAGGTACACGGCGGTGATGACTCGCATATTTGACTGGCGCCACTTGCGGCCGCAGTAAGGCACCTGGTTCTTGAAAAGTTTGAGTGTGTACAGACGTAACTCCTCTTGTGGCACCTTGAGGTTCTTGCGCAGCAACTGCGAAGACTTGTAATGCACGAGCAACAAATTTCGGTGCGCCTTGTTCTTGCAGATCTTCTGCATTATTCTCAAGTAGTTAATAAGGGTGAAGAAGTTCCGGCGCGAGAAATCTGTGATGGGCTCCTTGGGTAACGGATTGACAGGGTAGCCGAGCTCGTCCACCTCCGGCCGAACAGACTGCTGTCCCTCAGGTTTTGCAGACGGTTCTGGGTTCCCATCTCGGTCAGCTGGTCCCAGGGGAGAGCGTCGCCGTTTTATGGGCGGCGGGGCAGCGTCATCTTCGCTCTCTTCTTCCTCCTCCGGTTCTTCAGGCACCTCAGGTTCGTCGATTTCCCCCTCGGCCGTCCTGTCAGAGCCTCCCGCCCTGATGTGACAGAAACTGAAAAAACTTCAAGATCATTAGTATCCAGCTCCATTTGAGGCTGATTTCCCATACCTGTTCTCGAGGCGGTCGGCTTTGCTCTCGACCACTTGCTGGACATCTTGATGCGCAAAGAGCTTCAAGACTAGCGGGAGGTAATTACAGTCCAGCAGAAGCTGCGTAAGATACTCGAACTTTAGCACATCTAAGATGTGGTCAGTCAAAATTCCAATAGCTAGCATGGGCATCACTCACGAGACAGCTTCAACCACTTCAACAACAGCAACATGATTCCAGTCACTGCCTTTGCTGTAATCTCGCGGGTTCTTGCAGCATCCACTTCTTCGGCTGACTGTTCTGTAGTATCTGCGCTCAAAGGGCCAGTCAAGCCATTAGTACCTTCTTGGTTCCGCATTGGTGCCCCATTTGGCCGTTGATTGTTCTGGCCTGGGATTCCTTGTTGCTGTTGCACTGCAGGCTGACTCATAAGAACCTGCCAATGTGCTAGAATGGCCTTTAAGAGCGTGATCACCAAGGACTGTAACTGCGGTAGAGAGTTCCCCTAGGCTAGGTTTAGCAAATGCAGGGGTTTGGATCGAAACCAATGTCCTCACGTAGAATTCCTCCACAGCTTCTAGGCGTCTTTTAACTTGTTCATTGATATCCGGGTTGGGACCGTAATCAGCAGCCTCCGAAGACCCATCGTGCTTAGGTTTGGTAATACCCAATTCCTCCTGCTCTTCAAGTGTCAGAGACGACAAGTCAAGTTCGTCGAGAATATCACTATCGGCAGCATCCCAGCCACGCTCAAATTTGAGAAACTTTTCGCGTTCTTCCCAGAGCTGCCGTGCCGCCCGAGTTGTCCGTACACGTTTTGAGAAAATTTCTCCGGCCTCGAGGATGGAAGCGGGGACATCGCTGCCTTCCCATCTACGAGCAACTAGTGCATCTTGTAATGCAGTGTTGCCCTTACCACCGAGGCTGTTGCTAGTGGCATCTAGAGGCGGATACATAAAAGGAAAGTTCTGGTTGGTTTGATAATTCTGCTTCTTGCCTCCTTTCCCACCTACCCCGGGAGATGGCGGCGGCGATGGAGCGGGAGTAGCAATATGTACGGGTTGGTGAAGAATTGAAGCACCCCCCGCCTGATTATTCGGAGGGCCAGGTAAAATGCCATTTGCGCCGTTATTCCTTGTGGGATGATTTGGGAGAGGAGGCAGGAGAGATGTATTTTCCGCCTCAAGTGGTATGGCTGGCTGTGGCGGGATATATGCTGGGTATTTCGAGGTGATCTCCTGGCGGAAGACGTGGTAATCCAAAGGAGATGCAGTAATTGTGTCCTTATTCTTCTCGTCCGTCGAGCTTTCTCTAGTCGCCTTCTTTGCTTCATCTAGCTCTTTCAAGCCACCAAAGATGACCAGAATAGACTTCCAAAATAGTAGAAATACTTGTGCTTGTGGGATAAGACCTCCCTCTTCCCATCGCAATTTAGCTGTTGCATCAACCAAGAAATCAAGTAGACTCGGATTGAGCTGGCCTAGAAGGCTATTAGTCGAGGTAATTTTAGAAAGGGAGCAACTTACAGAGCTTCATATGAACTGACGAAAGCTCAACTGGATGGCTGAGAGCTTCCTGCATTGTGATATACATGACTGTCATCAGATTCAAAAGCTCATCTTGTGCTTCTTGCAAATATGCCGGCTGCAGGAGCTGGTCTTCCTCGGCCCTGGAGTCTTGTCAGAACGCTTTTCCAGCGGTATATGGAGTAAAAGTACCAGAAGGGCTCAAATGCCTCCCTCAGAGCCGCCCAAATAATCTCAATGCCTCCAAGATCTGCGACAAGCTGAACGCCATCTTTTATGGCATCTAATTGTGGGCGAGTCGCCGTTGATCTAGCCTTCTTATCCTTCGGTACGACACCCCCTGAGCCACCTGCAGTGTTCCCCCATCTTCCTAGGACAATGTATGTTATCCTAGACACGGCAGCGGCATGATCCTTGTTGTCTGAAGATGATATCGCGTTCAACGCCTGGTTGACGAAGTTTTTCTGAGCATCTGGACCCGTCTCATCCCACGTCTTGTTGCCGAAGTCGCGTTCCCACTGAAAATCAAAAGCACGTTGTGTTGCATTCAACCGCACCCATTGCCAAAATTGATAGACGAACCACTCGTCAATCTCTTCCTCGACTGGCCCAAAGTCTTCATAGGCGAAATCATACGCTACAGCCTCGGATCTCGGGAAGTCGGCTACAATGCGCCTGAGCTGGGCCAGGGACAATGAGTCGGGGGGCTGCTGGCCTCCGGCGAAGTTGACCGGAATCGGAGGAGGTTGATTCGGCGGTGGAGGGACGGTTGGAGGAGCTTGGGACTGAATATTCCGTTGTAGGAGCGGCCGGGCTGGGAGATCGGGGCCGGGCCGGCTCGACTGATCAGAGGGCACATCAGCTATGCCTGTATCGGCAACATCCGCAACAGGTGGTTTGGGAGCTGTGGTTGCATCGTTGGAAGCTCTGGAGTTCCACAAGGAGTTCATCGTGGAGGACGCGTCGACGGGACAGAGCTTGGCATCTAGATGACCTCGACAGGCCTCATATCCCTCCTCTTTCCACCAGTCTTTGTAGCGTGATGGTTCTTCAAAGCGATAGCGTGTCGTGTGAGGCCGGTGGAACTATGCGCTGAGGCAGCGCGGTCTTCTGCTGGTGATCGGCTAGCTTGGCTGCGTTCTTCGGCTCAGGTACGCAGACTGCCCAGGTGAAGCTCAATATCGATACCGGGCGCTGCTATCAGCTTCGAGCGGCCCGAACTGCGGGTGTGGGGTAGACGTTTGGGTTGACGTGGGTGATTGGATAGCGGCTGTGGCAGGTAGATCTACAGGTCATAGGCGCTAATCTGTTTACCATCGTAGGTGGCAGACTGACCAGTAGGTTAGTTCCTACAGACCACTCTCAGATGGAGTGTTACCCATGATCAACACCTAGAACCACCCTCTCCTACCTAGGTACTTGAACTACCCTGGTATTAGGTAGGTTCAATAATGCGTATTTTTGGCTGATCAATGGTTTTGCAGCTATATACAAAGTGAGTGGTAAATGCATCAAGACAATCTGTAAATTTAGGTATTCTGAGAAGCTACCTAGCTAGTTGGGTACCTGAGGGACTGGCAGGAGCGACCCGTCTAGCCCCTCGTAGCGCGGCAAAGGAGTCAGAAAAAGTTGCCCCGCGGTATTGTGGCGTAGGTCGTCGGTCATCGACACTTCGACGTCAAACTTGCAGATTCCGATTCCATCTGGCGGACTCTCCAGCAGCCGGCATGCTTCCACTATTCTGACAAATATGTTATGTTCATGAAGACTTTTGAATAAACCACCTAGACCCTCTTGCGGGCTTGTAATACCTCCAATTTTCTCTCCTTCATCCACGATCTTATTTATTCTTATCGTCCCATGGAACCCCAGTCCAACATCGCCTGCCACGTTGATCGGCGCGTCTTTGCTTGCTGGTAGCATATCCGCCACCTGGAGTAATAGATTTACGAGATCTCTGGGTCGCAAATGGAGGAGTCTGAAGACCAAAGGGACGTTGAACTGTCCTCGCTCCTTGCTATATTTCCAGAGATCCGGCAGAAACTCGAGAATGAACCGTACACCATCGTTCTAGAGATTCCCGTGAACCCGGCCAAGTCCGTTACGGTCTTCTTCCCAGCGGCGACAGAAGGAGCTGGCTTGAACCCGGTAGCAGCTCATGCACCAAATGGTGTTGCCGATAGACAAGCCGCTGAAAACATTGATTCCCAAGAACTATCTCATCTACCGGCGGTTTGCCTTGAGATAACATTGCCCCCAAGCTACCCAGCTAAGCAGCCACCAAGTGTGTCCGTTTCAACCTCGCCTCCATGGCTGCCCCCAGACACTGGGAAGGAGTTGGAAGCTACTTGCTCACGCTTGTGGGAGGAGCTCGGCCGGGATCTTGTTGTTTTCACATACATCGACCATGTCCAACAATCAGTGGAGGACGTCTTCGGTCTGGTCAATGAGAAGGGATCTCTGGAGATAGATCCACAGCACAAAATTGCCATTCTTGATTATGATATTCAAGCGAAGCGAGATGCATTTGAAAAAGGGACGTTTGATTGTGGCGTATGTTTAGGTATATTCATCCCGTCTTCCGTACGTCAAAACTCCTCTAATTCTTGCAGAACCAAAGAAAGGGGCAGGGTGTCATCGCATGTTGGACTGTGGCCATGTCTTTTGCACTCATTGCCTGCAAGACTTTTACAATAATGCTATCACTGAAGGCGACCTAGCTGCCGTCAGGTGTCTCGAACCTAGCTGCGCAAAGGAGAGAGAAAATACCCAAATCTCCACAGGGAAGAAAAGGCGCAAGCCCAGGACCTTTATTAGTCCCAGCGAACTCTTGCAGATTCCTCTTGAGCATGACATAGTGAAACGCTATGTGACTTTGAAGTACAAGACAGAGCTCGAGACCGATAAGAATACAGTTTACTGTCCGCGGGCATGGTGTCAAGGCGCTGCAAGATCGAAGAAACACAAGAAACCAAAGGGGCTCGAACTACAAGATGATGAGTCGGGTTCAGAGTCAGACTCTGGCGGCGAGGCAGAAATCAGCGACAACAAGGTGCCCAGCAAGACGAAAACACCGAAACCGTTTCAGACTCAAGATCTGCTCGCGGTGTGTGAGGATTGTGGTTTCGCTTTTTGTAGCCGTTGTTACCAGTCGTGGCATGGCGAATTCTTCCGATGTACGCCGCGAAGGGACAAGGAGGAGCTCAGCGCTGAGGAGAAAGCGTCTCTCGAATACGTCAAGTTGCACACGACACCTTGTCCGACTTGCGACTGTCCAGCTCAGAAGACTCACGGTTGCAACCATATGATCTGTTATCGCTGTAACACCCACTTCTGCTACCTGTGCTCAGCCTGGCTTGATCCCGAGAACCCCTATCAGCATTTCAACGAACTTCCCGGCGGTAAGCGGACAAGCTGCTACATGCGACTATGGGAATTGGAAGACGGAGACGGCGCCGACGTCGGCTATGATTTCGCTGGAGGCTTTATTGGTCGTGCTGCAGATCGTGGTGCCCCTGTCGAGGAGCATGTTGAACAGATTCAGATCGCTAATGTAATCCCTGAGATCGAGGAGCCCGATGGCGACGAGGAGGATAGGGATATCGAGCCGCGAGTCGAGGATGAACATGACGGTCGGGTAGACGTCGCTCGTGAAGGGCCGCTGGTCCTACGGATCGCAGCCAATCCTCCGCCCATTCGTGTTATTCCACCAGCAGTCCCAAACCCTCCAGCAGTGGCTGCGCGCAATCCTCAGAATAACCCTGGAGTCCGTCAACATCAGCAGCAGGCTCAACGAGGCCGCCGAGGCCGTGGAAGAGGATTTGCTGGTCCCGTCGGTCCAGGGGGAATGGCCCCTCGGCAAAATCAAAACCGACAGGCAAATCACGGGCGCAACAACGTAGCAGTGAGAGGCTTGCCAGCAGCCAATGCCCCCAGGAATAGGAACGCCAACAATGTGCAGAACAATAGGCAAGATGGAGTCGAGCTGGACGCAGCGCAGGAAGCATGGGTCAGGCATTTCGTGCAGCTAGCCCTAGTCGACGGCGAGGATCTCATCGAATCAGACAGCGATGAAGAGATGGAAGAGATCGTCTTCCGCATACGAGACTGATGAGCCGGTGTTCCTTTGGAGCGCATCCTCGTGGGCTACGTAAAATGCACCAGTTCTCGATCATGACCATTGGAACAAGTAGTTGACTGCACGCAGTAGTGGTCTGCACGATAGACAGAGGTAGCATTAGGATCCATACTCCGTCGGCAGAAGACTGCGGAGCGAACGAATTTGGTCGCATCTCAATCGGGTCTACGAGTTGCTTTCCCTGAGAGATCAACCTATTCCGGACTTTTGCCTCGTTGCGGCGCTTCTCTCTTGTCGCAGCCAGCCGACGAGATTACTGAATAGGTAGAAGTAACTACATGAATTGGGCAAGTGTAATCTTGCCAATGTTGTCGCCACGCCAGAACCATCAGAAAGCGCAAGCAGTGAACGACCGCGATTGGAAGGCCACCATAGCCTAGATGGAGGTAATCTACGGCACATGGACCAGCAAGTTGGAGGTTATCTTTGTTGTGTTACATTGACGAAAGTTTGGCAAGGTCTTATTCTCCGATGTCTACTCGAGTACAATCAGTCAGACACCAGGTGGTATCTGATCTCGGAGGGAATCCACAAGTCGCATCAAGGCGCAAGCCTCAAGTCTCTTCAGAGGCAAGGTTGTGCCCTGCGGACATGAGGTCAGAGAGCACTTTGTTCACGGGGTTGATACGGCTTTCATGACGACCTAGATATCAGAGTGGAGTTCTTGGGGGTCTCATCAAAACGCTACCAAGTTCGACGTGTTGTCCTTCTCCACATGCCAACGTCTTCGGCATCCTCTCACCGAGCTCAGGGTCTCTCTGCGGGGTGATTTTACGTCCGACATTGCCTTGCTCTCATTGTACTTTGTAAATAGTTCGCTCCTGCTGGGATCAATGATGGCGGCGATGGGCCCCTTGTGGAGAAACCACCCTGGAGGCCAGACTGACTAAAGATCGACTAGAGCTCACTGGTGTTCTCCACCAAGAGCCACCTGAGAGCTCAGGAGTCAGGACAACTTCAGAACGCTCCGGGATGTGGACGGAAGGAAGCTCGGTACCTTGGCGGTTTTACTGCTTGACCATGAGCATGATCAGGGGCTCCAATCTCCATAATCTCCGACTGGTTTAGAGATCAGAAAAACAGTATCTATCAACACCTCTTTATTGCACGCATCTCTGGATGAAGAGACTATGCTTAAAAACAAAAAGCCAAAAATGGGATCGGTGTGCCATCATCTGCTGACAGAAACATAAGAGGTGGTTGCACAATTGTTGCCATGTTGCCAGCCGGAAGTGTGGAGTGCGCCACGATCAGCGCAGCCGCACCTTGTTTTACAGGCCCTCCAATTCAGCACGCAGATTCGCCGGCAAAATCAAGGCGTTGAAATCGGCCCTTCCAGGCTAAAATCACCAAGCATAACAGGGGAGTGTTATGCACCCTGCACCTGGCCCCCAGCTTGGTCATTGGATTATGGGGAAGATGGCCACCGCTTCGACGATATCCCTTGAATGTAGCTATCCGTCTAGGTGAGAGGACAAAACCCCAAAAGGGTTGAGACGGAGACTGAGGAGACGAGACTTGCTTCCGGGCACGATCCTCGAGGGTCGGCCTTGCTTTGTGGCGGCCCGGAGCTTGATTGTCTCCGTCAACAACCTGATTTTGGGCCAAGCCATGCCTACCCGGGTCTTGCGGGGCATCGTGACCTGACAGGCAGAGGTTCCTTGGTGAACAGGAAGCATTGCGATGCAATCTCGACAGAGACGGGCGATATTACGGAGACCCCGGATTCTAGAAATTTTCTATCATGCTTGTCGAGCTTCAACGGTCTTCTTTCAGAATCCTGACTGTGTCGAGGATAGAGGCGGTTGTTGCATTTAGATTGCAGTCGCACTTGACCCAATTCCCAGTGTCATGGACAACGAATCCTGGGATGATATGATTGGAGATAGGGCTGCATCACCGCAAGTCTGGTAAAAATGGAAGGGACGGAACGATATTCATTTGTTTCTTTACTTAGAAGACAGGAATCTTGCCGCCCGCCCCCATCATACTGCAAGTAATTTCAAGGGTGCAGATGGGCGGCCCAGGGAACCCCTCCATGGAGATTCTAGCTCCTTAGATGGGAAGGGCCTTCTGCGGCCTCTACTCAAGTGCTCTCCACCACTCGCGTGCAATGGTGTGAGGCAATATTGGCTGCCATGCTCAGGAGGGATGGAGCGGCTTAGTAGAGACGGAACGGGATGAATCTTCGGTGGTCTATTGGATGATCATCCGTTTGCTACGATGAGCACCGCTGGAAGATGTGGCTAGCAGACCTGAGATGCAGCTGCGCGGGAAGGCTGCGCTTCCAAGACACGATAATCTTTACGGACGGAGCGTCGATCGGCACTCTTACACGCCGCATCAGGACCGCAGACGACCCTCACGCGGATGCGTATGCTGACAATTGTCTGTCTGCTGAGCTCTCATCGAGTCATCGGTACAGCAAATAGGTGATCCCTGGTCAACAGTCGGTCTGCCAGGCTTGTCTGATAATGCGCCTGAAGTGGCTCATTATTTATTAAAGATATGCAACCAGGCTCTGAATCTCGGAACTACGGCCGATATTAGCAGGTGAAGTGTGGATGGCCTTGGCTTGGACGCATGGCCGAGGGCCACCTACTAGACGGTGCAAGCGAAAGTTGATTGAGTGAAGAAGCCACTAATCCAAGTGGCTAACCCGGCTCGATGCTTTGAAGAAGCTCCTGCGGGTTTGTTAACAGACCACGTCCCAGGTTTCGGTCCGCAAAGCAAAGTCCCGCGCTTAACAGGGAATTGAGAATTGCTTGAAGCCGTTTCCACTCAGGAAATCGAGACAAGGCCAGCGATAAGAGGTCATGATGGTACGAGTAAATTAGCCCAGCGAGCTGCTATCTACGTTCGCTGGAGCCCTGACCTGAACAGTCCAACCCTCAACGCGCGCGTCTGAACCATCGCGTCGATCGCCATTGAGCTATGCCGTGCTGTCCTACGAGGGGCAGACTTGCAGGAGACAACGGTTTACGGCTGTCATTATCGATTAGCCTGCGGTCAGGTTCTTGTATTTGACCAGGGGCGGAGGAGTAAACTCACACTAGCGAGCAAGCAAAAGTGGCTCTCATTGCCAGGCTCCCCGTCCTCTTGACTCTCCTTATGCCATCTCGCCCACATCTTTAGCGCGTTGCTCGTACATATGCAGCTCGACATTGGCCCGCCACTTGCTAGCGCCCTGAAGCTTCGCCGTTACTTGTCACGGACCCGGGCCAGGTCCCGCTCTGTCGTGCAAGGCCAGAGACAGTTGACGAGCGATAGGCTATCCCTGCCAGAAACTGTTGAGCCTTTGAGACTCCGAGAGGTTGCCCGCAACTACAATCAAGTATCTGAGACTCTTTGATAGGTGCGGCGCAAGTAACAGGTTATGAACACAGAAGAGGAAAGATACTCGTCCAAGGAGGGCAGATGGTTAGATATCAGCGCATGATGCATGCTTGGCTGATCGCGATGAATGGATATCTGCACGAATTGCCGTCAGATTATCACCGTGCATAGCTGATTCAGCAATTGGACAACACCTCAAACTACCTGCAAATGGAAATGGTCAGAGCAAGCGTTACTGAATCGAGTTTCTTTTGTCCTGGCGGGGACGGGGATCTTCGTTCGAAAGGAGTCTCCCGGCCGGAGCGTGCTTCTTGAACGAGCCTAGACCCGACTCGCCAGCTTCCCTGTACCGCGAAAGCTGGGGTCTCCTGTCGACCTGTTCCTGTTCTTGCGCTACAGCTCAGGATAGGGCTCAATTGTCCTTCTTGACTTGGTCAAGGTCCACAGCATACGCCTGTAAGTGCCCACAATAACGCGCAGGCCCCCCTGGCTCCATCACTTGCGCCCGTCAGCAGGCAATTCACAAGTTGCGCGAAGCCATCTCCGGAGCAAACGCGGGCAGGCCCTGTCAGAAGCAGGGAGCTCCCCGTTCGGCAACTACGGTTTGCAACACTCAAAGTCAAGAACTCATCTGACAACGCCAAAGCAAGCCAGCCGGCTTTCAGTCTTAGGGTTGAGAGAGTGGCACTTAAGCCCCACAACAGCTTCTGGAGCCGATACGAGGCCGTTTGACCTTGTTTCTCTATTCAAACTTGACTGCTTGACTACAACGAGGTTTTGCTCCTTCGGTTTCAAGGTCGTTTCCATTCTCAACGCCTCCATGATTCAAGATCCTGAGGCCTAGTCGAAGCTGACCATCGGTACATGACTTGCCCCTGAATAATTTTCCTAAGTCTATCTGCCGTGTGATCTTACAGCTGTGAATGGTCAACCCCCGCCTTGTTCCCGGCCGATTTTAGAAGGGCAAGGACTCGGCCGATCACCCCTCAGTCCTTCTGTCAATAGATGTGGCGGAGACGGATGGACGACTCGACAAGACGGGTATGCAGCAGTCAACAAGGTTAGTAATCTGTTCGATGGTCTGCATCGCTGGTTCGTGGAGCAGTTCGAGTCAATGTAGGACGACAGCTTTTGGTTCTGCCTGTGCTCTTGTGATGCGTACGGGCCCGTACCTACATATTCCTTCACCTCCACAAGTCGGATTATTGTACTTGGTAGTACGAAACGCTACGTACTATGCGGTCATCGCAGGCGTGGTAACGAGTACTTGATGGAGCAGGGATACAGATTTGGTTCTGGCTATATTATCCAGCACATATAGCCATTAAACCGGTCCTTTTATGGCCATGGATGACGAAGGGGATAATTTCGGCCTGCAGGTCAAAACTAATACACATGTCACGCCCACACCATTGAAAAGGAGCAGCATCGGTCACGAATATGATGTCGGACAGGAAATTCAGCACAGGTCTTGGTCTGCCGTGATAGGTGGGCCACATCGAGAGCGAGGTGACGGTGAGTGTCTGTAAGATAGATCACATCCTGGAGGCTGTCCTCGGGAGGTTTATGACGCTCATTCAACGGCCATCATTCCTTCGGCTAGGGGCATTAAGGCCGCCTGATGTTGCCATTACCGAACCTTCTTTCCTCGATGCCAGTGCCAATCTTGCCGATTCCAAACTAACCCAGGGGCTAACGTTTATGTTTCCGAACAGCCCTGGAATGGAATCACATACAGAGTTGCATTGAGCACTAACACGGACCCTCGGATGGAGTCGCCAGAGCGCCTCTTCTCGCTGTCCCACCCACTGTGGATATCGTTGAACGCCCTAAAGAGCCTGGACACGCCGTTTTGCGCCGCCAGCGGTGGAGGGCTAGCCAAAGTGTGTCTCTCGAGCCTCGACAGGAACAAGGTAAGCTTGGTGTAGCTATCGTGGCTTGGGGGTCCATCAGGTCAAGGGCGCAAAACGTTTCTAGGGCTTCCTGTCACAGATACACGCAATGCATCACAAATTGTAGCTCATATATGCAGAATCAATGCTCCTTCAATCTTGAAAGACGCCGTTTGAGACACGAGACGACGTGATGGTGGAGCGGCAAGCCATGTGCACCTACCACGCCAGCATACTGGACCATGCCAGCTAGGGGCACGCTCGAGGGCCGTTCGCCATTGCGGCATCCAAGAGTCGCATTCGCCCTTGGGCAGATCTCACAAAATTCGCCGGCAGTCCCCTGACTTTCCCCGATGCAACTGTCGGTGCAACGTTCACTGCGCCCAGGCCCTGTCGTCGAGCCCTGAGGACGACAGCCAAGACAAGGTCAGCACAGCGCATCGGCAGTGTCCGCCGGACATTTGCACCCCAATGGGCGCATTCTGGACCTGGACAGGTGGCGGGTATATGCCTCATTGCGTGAACGATCGAGGGAGCGCTTGACGGGCGTGAGCAAGGGAGGAGCCCACTTCGAGCATCTTGAACACATTCAAAGTTTGGTTCATCATCTCGTCTGGAACAATGGTGATTCGTTTCCTGTGGAGCGGGTTTGCCTCCGGCAAACAATTGACAACTACACAGTATCCTTACGTGAGGCGAAGTGCACAGCGCACAATCCGACTTACACAACTACAGCATTCACAGCACGCACTGTGCTGCGCGGTAAGGCCACCACCACCGCAGGAGAACAGGAGCTGTGCATGTGAACGGCACAAGCCGGCGACTTGGTTCCCCAAGGAAGGCGGACGGCAGTCAGGGTTCTTTTTTAGGAACAAGGGAGCTGTGCCGTGCTCGAGAAGAGGGATTCCCACCCCGTCAGCGACTCAGCGCACGCCAGTCCCCATTTAAACACACATACCATAGGGTACATGTACAGAGCATCCTTGGAGCTGCGGGAGCGAGTTGTTTCTGCCGCCAACAAACGAGATCAGATGCTGTCCCATTTGCAGCAGAACCTGGCAAGGCGTAATTTTGGAAGATTCGGCCCCCGAAATGCGCCGCCCACCCAGTCCCGCCGCCGTCAGAAGCGCTCTTGAGGCATATAGCAAGTCCGTATTAACGACGTCGCTTGAGTCTTGACATCGATCTATTGAAAACGGCACATGCTCGACATACATGTGGCGGCCGGCCAAAGGACTAAAACAGACTGGGATGCCGTCGCCCATCGACGACGAGTAGAGAAGGGGAAATTTCGCATATATGCCTGCGTCCAATGGCAGGCCCAACTTCCTCCAATCATAGAGATCCCCTTGGCCTTAGTAGACGGTGGGTTCGAGCCACGGCTCTTGACCCCATGCTGGTCCCGCGGCCCCCGCTTCGATTCGCCGCCCGCTCATCATGGCCCATCATGGTGTACCTGGCCGATAGAATCGCACATCACAGGTTAATGACTGCACCAGGTGTGGGCATGTTGCGAGGATGGGGTGCTGTTCTTTACGGCAGGCCGGCCGCCGTGAAAGACAGCCTCGAGACTACCTAGCGAACTAGTCTAGGCACATGAATAGCCATTAGACGGGGCGGGAGGTGTGCTCGCGGGCAGTTGCCAGTGGAGTATGTGGTCGTATGTCAGTCTGTCTGTCTGCCTGCCTGCCTGTTTGCATGTATGTTTGTATGTATGTGTGTGTGTATGTACGTAGGTTGCATGCCTGTCCGTCCATCCATCCACCCACCAGCGCCGCTGCCATGCTGCATGCTATATGCTGTATGTAGGCAGGTGGCTCGCTGGCTGTGGTGCTACCACACAAGAAGCAACCATACTGCATGTGCAGACATGAAGACAGACAGACACAGACAGCATGTACCGCACCGGCGCTCACAGGTGGCAATCGATCGTGACACCCCATAGACCTGCACCGATGCTAGGAGGCACACACACACACACACACACTCACACCGTTTCTACTCTAGTGAGTGTGCGGTGCTGCGCTGTGGCCGCTAGTAAGATGGCGCCGTGTGCCCAGGCACCATGTTCCATTTCGGGAATGTCGTCAAGGGGCGCCGTTAGGTCTACCTCCGCGACCTTCGGCTCCTAGGCTTATAAGTCCTTAAGCCATAGCCGCGAGCCTTCCACTTCCAGGTCGCGCCGCAATGGGGACACTGGACAGTGGCCCTGCTGCTGAGCAAGGCATAAGAATATACAATGTGGAGACCGAGTACGAGAGGAGATGTACCTCCCGGACGAGCATCCGCAAGCTCGGCTCATGCCTCCTGTCAAACACGCCCGGACCACGATAGTCCAGTTTGAACAGAACACCTTGGTCACACTTGACGAAACGGATTAGGTACAGGCAACGTGATCAGTGAACGATACATGGCTGAGGCGGGCACTTGGGTGAGGAGACATTGAACACGTGTGTTGGATAAGAAGCCATTGCCCTGCAGGCCGGCCCGCCCGAAAGTACCGCCTAGGAAGACGGACGCCAATTTGGCACACTTTTCATGGTCACTCGAGCTAGCCCATTTACCTGTATCTGGAAGCTTGAGAAACTGACATATCTGCCACGCGATGTCGTCCTTCCTCCGCGCTCAGCGAGAATGGAAGATGTAATGTGATGGCTGGACCAAGACACTGACACCGTGAGCATGCTTAGAACTGACATATCTCTCCCGCATCTCGGGCGGCCCTCGGTCAATTTCGTATTTAAGAGCTCTAATTATCCCCAGAAGCCAGCGGCTCTTACGCAGAATGGAATTTCGTTTAGCTGCGCTGCCCATCTCGAATCTCCACGACCGGACGCCCAGTGCAAGCGGGCTAGCAAGATATAAC
Source organism: Phaeoacremonium minimum UCRPA7 (assembly GCF_000392275.1). Classification (NCBI taxonomy): domain Eukaryota; kingdom Fungi; phylum Ascomycota; class Sordariomycetes; order Togniniales; family Togniniaceae; genus Phaeoacremonium; species Phaeoacremonium minimum. The sequence continues at coordinate 422,247 of NW_006921127.1, read as the reverse complement.
TTAACTACGCGAATATAACAGAGTCTGATATAACCTGGTCTCCGCCGCCCTAGGCCAGCAGCAGACTCTCTTTCCAGGAGAGAGATCGATAACAAAGCCGGGGGACATGTACTGTTAATTGTTTTGTTGCCAACCGAGCTTACTGGGGTCCCTGGCCGAGTGGCCCCTTGGTCCCTCCATCAAGAGCCCACCCCCGTTTATTAACCCCCGGTCTCTGGCAATCTCGTGAACCGATTTTTTTCACTTTGACCCCATGCCCACACACCATTCCCTTCTGGGCCTTTCATCGGCGCTTCTGCCCAACGGTCTTCTGGAAAATTGCGGGTCTCTGGACGTCCAGAGTTGTCGGAGGATTCTTTCTCTAATCAGAGGCCCCTGTTGCGACTTACATGGGCTGGGGTGGCCGAGTGGCCCCTACCTCCCTATGGAATGGACCACTAGGAGGGGGCCGAGGGGCTTACAGGCCATCTCGTTTCTTCAGATGTGCTATTCATCCTGTCCAGATACCCCCCATGCGTTGCCATGATCCATGTCACTTGGAGTTCTTAGTGACTTGTATCCCTCTTCTGATCCACATGTCTCCGAGGCGCTCCAGCCAGAGTTGTGCAAGGTAGTCTGTAGTCTCGTTTCTCTGCTCGGCAGAGGGCTGGGTTAAGACAGTCTGTCTTGTCAACTGCATCCCACTCTTCACAAAGTTTATTCCCCTTCTTGTAATGCTGCGTGTGTGTGCGTGTGTGTGTGAGACTTGCGAGATGTTGCTCAAGGTTTCTTGACCCACCACGATATCATCGATATCCTGACCATTATCATTCACCAAAGATCACCCAGGTCCGGACGCGATCAGGACAAGGCCCGACTCTGCTTGTCTCGCTAAGACAAGCTCATGTTCGTGCCCTGTGTCTTCTGACTTAACAGCTCGCTCTAAGCACAGGAAAAGTGAAGAGACAGAGCAGGTCAGAGAGGAAGTACCTACCTCCCACCGGGACTTGTTGTAGTCCATTCCCCATCTCGACTAGAGAGCCCTGTCGCCTGCCTGCCAGATCGCCCCGTTTCCTCCATCTCCTTCCCTGTATGGTTGCATGTACTGCACTCCAGTATGCAACTTTGCACTAAAAGTCCACTACCAGTACCCTTGATACCTTGACCTTGGCCGTTACCCTCCGTGCTTGTTCCCCCATCTACCCTTGATCCACCCCAGGGACAGTGCCGAAGCCTTTCATAAAACACCCCCCTCCACATCTACCGTATCATTTCATACAAGTACACCTGGTCCTGCAACCTAAGCAGGCCAACATCCACTCTATCCTAACTTCGTCCTCGCTTCAAGTATCAAGTTGGTTCTGGCATCTCTTTGTTTCTGTTTCAGTGCCAGATTCGACGCCACAACAGCAACTCTCTCTGGATACGCTCGCGTGAAGAGCTGGGCTTTGAGCTATATATCTATATATATCAGCATCGGTGGACGCAGTGAACTTTTGGCAATATCAAGGGCACCTGAGATTTTGCTGGCCCTGGGAGATATGTTCCCATGTCCACCACAACATATTCGGTAACCATGGCAGAGTTGAAGGAGCCGGCGCACAACAGTCTTTGGTATGGGAGTCCAGTTCAGATGGCGTCAGGCCGCTCTAGTCACGGCGTGGATGCCGGCCTCCCAAACCCTTCAACGGCATCACCTCATGCAGGACGACCACGGAGCAGTCATCCGGGCTGGAGTGTAGACCACCATCCGTATCCATACAATAGATACTCCCAGGACGAGACCGACGCGTATGAGAGACATCAACATCCCTCCTTGTCGACGCACCACAGTTTCCCTAATCTGAAGAGACCGTACTCTGCAACGGAACAACCTCCTTACCAGGAAATCGTTCAGGATCTCCGGGACGATGGCTCCAAACTAAGCGTAAACCACGACCACAAACTCTTGTCCTTCAGAAAGGTGCAGGATAAGCACACAATTGTCGATCATCATGGCAGAATGCAGCAGCTAGAACTCTCTGCCCAGTTGCACGGAATGTTTTTTCTCTCGGAGATGCCATCCAATGCCGGTGATGGCTCGATTCTCCAACCAGAGCTGACCTGCTACCGACGGAATCTCTTCCAGATCAGCGGATCGTTAATCACGCCTCGCGGTCAGCTATCCATAATCACGGAAACTGGAGAGAATATGCCTGTCAGTAACACCGAGGTGACCATCTCTGCGATAGAGTCAGTCGACGGCCATCCGGTACGTCTGATTGTCATTCCCTGGAAGACACCTCCACCAAACTCGCCCGAGGTCAACCAAGCTCCCGATCAAGAGCCTCCGTCACTACCTCTCATTCCCTTTCAGGAAGATGGGTCGGATTCCGATGGTGAGTATGCTGTGTATCCTATCGGATGGCGGCGGTTGCAGTTTCGCATGTAAGTTATGCTTGGGTTTCCGCGCTTCGGACGTTACTAAGAACACTCACCTCAGAGCGACGGCCAATAACGGAAGGCGCAAAGAGTTGCAACAACATTTCGTATTGCATTTGAAAGTTATGGGTACTCTATCAAATGGGTCAAAGATTGTCTTGACAGAAGCTACCACGGCCCCAATCGTGGTACGAGGCCGAAGTCCGCGAAACTTTCAGGCCAGGAAAGAGATTCCCCTTCTGGGATCAAGCGCAGGCTCTCGAGGGCAGGCTCTCGTAGAGACAGGACTCGGAATTGTTGCGGGCCCATTAGCCATCAAGCCGCAAGAAGCAAAGGCAAGACCTTTGAACCTCGAACTCCCCCGAACGGCGTTCACTTTCAGCGCGCCGAAAATGCCAACGAGCCCGTTGACGATGCGATCCAAGTACGTGTTTCCTTTACTGACTCAGCTGCTCCTTTTACTCCTCCATTGGCACCTGCCAGGGAACACGGATCTCGCGGTTCCAGCGCTTTAGCTGTGTCATGAAGGCGCATACTAACAAAGTCGTAGTTCATATCCGGCGACATGGAATCCTTCGCTTTCGCAGATCCCAGCCTCGGGACCGGGGAACTATCCAGCCACGACGATGGCTTCAGATCAGTACCAGAAGATGCCGTTGTCTGGAGCCCCTAGCTTCACGGCCGAACCCCAGGAGATGCCCCAGATGCAGACGTCGATGCCGTCTGTGCAACTATCCCTAGCAGCCAACGATCAGCCCCGGACACAATATGCAGCCTATGTGCATGGGACAACAGCACCTCCGCACCTTTCCATCTCGGCGACAACGAGTAACACCTTAAATGTACCTCGTTATATTGACGAGAGTAATCCACGGCCCTCAAAGAGTCCTCGACATGCGAGCCACCAATCTGTACATAGCACCAGCTCCCTGACGAACACCGACTCTCCAAACGAGTACCGCTTCGGCCCGCCCTACGGGGCGATTAATAGTAATCCGAATGACGTTAGCCCACAGACGTCACAACCTCCGCTGTATGGCGGGCATGGACCTCATGACAACGCAGCGACAGCTGTGTCGTCTACAACCACGACAGGTCCACCGCCTAGGGACTATTTCCCGCCCTCAACCTCGTGGACGACCACGGCAGGAGAGCCCAACGCCCCGACCTATACGAATGGCGATCATCGATCATACAGTATCCATGATCAATACAAGGCTACTGTAAAGAGCGAGCATCCGCCACCGCCAACTTACCAAGGCTCACGAGGGTCCTTCGATGCGATGAACCACTATTCGTGGAACACGACTTAGCTTGAGCAAGCGGCTGAAGATTATCGAAGGCGGAAAGTTGACTTTCTATGCCAGTCGAGCGGTACAGACACCATCCCCAAGCTCTGTGATGGCATGAATGAATAAGGAGGAACAAACCCGAACTCGACAAGGACGTCGAATTTGTACCAACAACACACTGCGGTTTCTTCTTCATACATACATACATTTCTGTTTTGACGGCCGAGCTTCATTTACCACGAGTTTGACGCCTTCCATTTGCGATATTTGCTCCAGCAACGCGAGCATTTGTGGACCAGAGTGTTTATCCAGGTCGAGCTGGTATTACTTCTTTCTGTATGTTTCCAGTGGAGAGATCCGCTTAACTTCAACCGGCATCCAGAGTATAAGAGCTTGGACAGGAAGATCACCTTGGAGAATTGGCGCACAGATGGAGTTGACTGTTCCTGTTGGTGTAGTTTCAAGGGGATGATTGTTTGGAGCATCATTGTAACCCCCGATACCACACAATGCACATTTTTTCCATGATTGGAGGAACAGATGGGATTTTGAGGAATCAGACTTGTGCGGAGGAGTTGGCGGCTGGCAATTGTTGTGATGTGAAGAAGTGTGGCATGAATGTCTGAAGAGAGATGAGAGAGAGCACCCACTGCCGTGCAAAACAGCAGAAGGCAGCCAAAACGGAACATGAGGAATGGGCTCTATTTATTTCTATTCCCCCCATCACACCGTCTTAAGACGCTACGTTTGCAGCTGCGAAAGCTGGATTCCTCGGAGGATTCAGGTCGCTCCGGCTATTTGAGGGCAGAGCTGAAACCTGCTCTTAGATGATCTGGGGTTAGACTTGAACGATGGCGCCTGAACCTAGGACGACCATCGAGCTCCCAAAAGCCTCATTTCAGCCCGTATCCAATCCAGCCCAATTCCGACAAGGCATTTAGCGCAACGAGTCTAAGGGTATATATACCATTCACATTTCGAAGCAGTGTCCTACGTACATAAATACATATACATCGATGATGTCTAGAAAATGATCAGAATTGCAAGGAAATGCAGAAATTGAGTATGGTTGTGTGACCATGTCTTGAGTGCTCCATGAAACACAAGATGAGGCTCAAAATATCTCCAGCCGAATCCCACAAAAATGAACGGAACGGGAGACGGGAATCAGGGGAGTTACTGTTGCAATCGGCATTGCACAATGGCACCCAAATCAGTGATCGTCAGCAGCTAAGTGTAGTATTTGGGGGCTAGACCTGAGGCCTTGACTTGTACCGAAGCTGCCAGCTGGTCCCCAGGTGTTGTGCGGCCAGGTTGCCGGCTCCGCCTGCCCCGCTAGATTTGGTCCCCCCCAAATTCTTAATAGCTACCTTTTTGGGTTCGACCGATACCACCTCATTCTTGATATCGCCATCTGCCGGACTAGACGTGGCTTCCATACCTGCTCAGGGGGCTGGTTGGCGCTCGGCACTTCTACACCGGATAGGAAAGTGCTAGATATCTATCATGTTCGAGCTTCCAGATGCGAAAAGGTGAGACGGCGCCCCTCTGCACGCGGTGCTGTGTTATCATGGCTAAACGAAAAATCATAGGGTGAGGAGGGATACTCTCTACGACTCAGCTTCTGACGACGAGGGCCTTTCAAATGATGCAGTGGAAGATGAAGCGATGCGCGCAAAGCTCAATGCGCAGTTATCAAGTCTCTTCGCAGTAGACTTTGCTGAGCCTATGTCAGAGAGGGAAGCTGGAGACGACTCGATAGCGGCTGCATCGCATGCTGCAGACCCCATTGAGGAGCAGGAAGAAGAGTTTGAGTTCCGACTCTTTTCGACAGCCAAGACTGGGCCGCAGAAGGTCGTCCTCGAGCACGATGAAGACAGTGCCCTTCAGAACCAGGAAGGAGGCCTTGTTGTTCCCAACAGACCTGCAAGCTTCTATCTCGCGGGCGAACTCACTCCAGAACAACGAGCCAGTTACTCTTCAGCAGCCATTACGGCGGAGGACATTTATGCTATGTCTAAGACAAGGGCATGGGGACTGGAGGTCCCATGGCGGGTCAAGAAAATTACTTTATCGAAAAGCAAAACACGCACACTTTCTAGAGGCAGCTCAGACAGCCTTACTACTTTGCCCGTTCAGGAGGAAGAGCAATTGAGGAAGAGAAAGCGGCCTGGGAAGAAGCGGAGAGTGTTGCTAAGAACTAAGGACAAGGCTAAGAAAGAGCAGCAAGCTGCTGCAGAGAAACAGAAAATGTCAAAGGAGGAACATCTGAAGGAGAAGAAAAAGAGGCTCAACAGAGAAAAGAAACTTAAACGGCGACAGAAGGACAAAGAGAAAAAGCATGCTCAGGCTGCCGGCAATCAAATGCAAGAAGGGAATGCGGAAGGTCAGCAAGAGCCGAGCGAGTCTGAGTCTGATTAGAGATACCCTATGAAATTCAAGCACCAAAATGAGCTTATCTTGACATCAGTCCATCTTGCTTAGTTAAAGTTGGATGCTTGGGGGCCAGGAGCCGCATAGGATCCAGCGCCATGGACAAGATTGAGGAGGAACTAATTTGTCGTGTGGCGTCTGCTAATGCTGGAGGTAGGTCCACTGCACCGCCACACCTGCCACACCCCATAGCTCTGTTTTAGGCCATTCGAGACAGTGACGTCCTCTGTCTCCATTCACAAAAGCTGGGAACCCAAAAACTCCCTGGATGTCCGTCTGGGAACGAGCTTCCACGCACACCAAGATATGAATTCGTGAAATAAGAACTGAGTCTGTCCCGAAGAACAAGAAGGCAAGGAGTCATGGCGGACGACATCACTCCTTTGGCGTCCCTGTCTCTTACACATGTCTACTATGTAAGGCCTCCCTCCACTCTGCTCTTATTTTTTTTTTCGCACCTCTGCCCGGGCCTTGTTGGTTGATTTTCATGTACCTGAGCCTCACTCCATACGCGTCAACCTTTCCGAATCCACAAATAGAGCCTGTTATTTGCTAATACGACTCTTTACATTTGCAGGACCCTAACGATCCGATCTCCTTCCTCTGTGCCTGGCTGGCCCTTGTGCCACAGGCCCTCTGCATAGTCTACGCCACGCTGATATGGTCATCACGCGAAGCCGAGGTCGCCCTCATGTTCGCTGGCCAGCTGGGCTGCGAAGCTGTCAATTTCATACTGAAGCGTATCATCAAGGAGGAGCGCCCACCGAAAATCCAGATCACAGGCAAGGGATATGGCATGCCGAGCAGCCACGCTCAGTTCGTCGCCTTCTGGGCCGTGTCTCTCACCCTCTTCTTGCTGGTGCGCCACCGACCTAGTGCCAAGACCCATCGATTTCGTAGGAGGGACAACGGTGGTGGAGCCGGCGTTGTGAAGGGCAATGGTCAGTGGGTGACGGCTGCGGACGTGGAGAGATACGCACATCGGCCATGGTCAATGCTCGAGAGAGCAGCTGCCAGCCTCGTGGCACTTGTGCTCGCAGGTCTTGTGGCTTGGAGCAGGGTTTATCTATGCTATCACACCGGCAAGCAGGTGATGGTCGGAAGTCTGGCAGGAGCCTTGACCGCCGTCGCGTGGTTTGTAATCACCGCTGTGGCAAGGCAAGTTGGCCTCCTTGCTTGGGCAGTTGACCAACCCGTTGCGCGATGGTTCAGAGTCCGCGACTTGGTTGTGGGAGAGGATCTCTGCCAAGCTGGGTGGGAGAAGTGGGAGGACCAAGTGTTCGCTGCAGAACAGGCCAAGAAGAAATGAAACATGTGCACAGAATTCAATTGGACAAATTGCTCTAAGCATATCAGTATTTGAAACATCAGAAAGTCAAATGTTACTAAAGCAATCACCTCAAATTCAGCCTCGAGAGACAAGCAATGCCGGGGTGAGAAGTCATATATTCCTTGCTACATAGTGGTCTTGTTGACCTCCGATCGTTCCATCCATACATAGCTTTTTCAGCCTCAGCCGTGCCATCTCCCCTCGGAAACCACGTACACATTCCCCGTTGTTGACGAAGGAAAAAAAACTCCTTAGTAAATGCTCAGAGGCCAGACGTTCATCTGCACAGTGAGTGTGTCTCGACGCCGCGAATGCATTCAGTACATCAGTACAGCCCCCGGGTAGACCAAAGAAACGAAAAGTGTGCCTGATGGCAGGTGTATGTAAAATGTAATGAGTGTCCACTCTTCCTCAACGCCAACTCCCCTTTGATATCCAAACGCCTCAAATCGTGCCTCAAATTGCAAGGCTCCCTTTTGTGAGGAGAGGAGCGCAAGCGTCTAATGTCCCAAATCTCAAACACCACAAAATGCTATCACGCACAGCGCACAAGGTTGATGGTGAGCTGGCTTATATCCAGTCGCCCTTGTCAGTCGGTGGTACCGAGGTTTCTGTGTTAGCCCGACGTCGAGCTGGTGGTGGACTTCTCGGAGGGCCGGCGCTATTTGATCTTTGCGGGACACTAAACCCGACACCCCTGGGGCTAGGCAGCTTAGCTTTTGTCGGGCTGCGAGGACTGTATACTGTAGGGCTCAATTTGAAGTCATCCTCTTTTTCCATCTCAGCCGTGATATTCGTCGGTACTGGAGGAAGGGTCTTCATTCTCGCATCCTTGACAGGGCTCCGTCGCGGAGACTCGTCTGGAAGATAGTCATCTTCGGATACAGAAGCAGTCTCGGCTTGCGCCAACGGGCTGGGGCGGGAATCGAGCTTCGCCTTTTCCTTCGGACAATCCAGAAGGTGAGTCTGACTGTCATTGAATTTTGGATTCATCGGTGGCATATCCTCCACCGAAGAGAGTCGGAGACCAATTTGCACAGTCGCCGAAGAAGCCATCGACGAGTCCCTTCTATGTCGACTCATCAATGTCTTCACTGAAGGTGGAGGTTTCAGGGTATCTCGAGATGGTTTTACTGCACTTGGCGAGTAAGTAGTCGCTGGTAGCAGTGTCATAGATTTCATAGAAGCTGCTGAGCTGCTGGGGAAGATCGAATACGACTGTTTCCGAGCATGGCTAGGAGACGTGATAGCCGACATCTGCACCGGCGACGGTGATCTAGGTAGACCTGCAACTGGATACACTGCATTTGATCGGAGTGGATTCGGTCGGGAAATGATGCTGTAGATACTAGACGGAGACTCCAATACAGCATCTCCCTCCTTCTCGCGCTCGATCAATGTATCAGTACTGTCTGTCCTTTGAAGCGGTGGTGTTGACACTGGTTGCATCATGTGGCCGCGAAAATCCGGATCGCTGGGGCCGCGGACCCTGATCTGATGTTTGAGCTTCTGGCGTTCATATTCGCCAATTTTGTCCTTCGGGCCGATTGTAGAGAGTGTTTTCGAACGAAGGAATAAATGAAGACCACCGGTCATCAATCCGGACACATTCGCGACAACTGAAGCAATCATAGACAGGTTCAGAGCCTGCGAACCGCCGGCGGGTTCGTTGAGAAAAGAAACAAAGAAAAAGAACGGAATCATGAATGACTACACTGGTTAGTGATGATCACCAATCAAAAGCAGGAGCAGGACTTACGTTAGAAATGATTGCAAGAGCGAGGTAATAGACCATCCGGGATGCAGCGACTCGTTCCGTAGAGTCGACTTTAGTGCTTCGACTGAGTCTGATGAAGATATATACCACGCAAAGAATCAAGACTGACGTGATGCCAGCCAAGACTCCGAAGATGCCAACGGCATACTTCCTAACGAAGAAGAATAAAGAGGCGAAGCAAAAGTCATTCGTTCGAATGAAATCCGCAACGAGAAAGTTCGCGAGCAAGCACATGCCAACAATGGCCATGCATATGCTGACATCCCACTTGCCTCTCGGAGCGAACGGCTTGCTGCGCATGCCCCGTAAAGCTACCTCGACACCGAAGACCAGCTGGATGTAGGGAACTATAAACATTCCTTCACGTACTATTAGTTACTACTGCCACCTGAAGAACCGATGTATCATACCTGGGAGCATGAATTGAGAAACTAAAGTGCATCCCCTGCTCAGCAGGTTATCCAGGCCTGTTGACTGTGCAACGGCAAATATGATGCCTTGGACGGTAATACCCAAAGACAGCATGAGAGGGAACACCTCAGCTGTCTGTACGAAAGAAAACCCATTTCGTCTGTATTGTGTCAATAGATATGGCCAAATGATACCTTCTCGACGGATGCGTAAATCTTACTTGAAAGAAAAGTTCCTGCTATTCCTCCTCTTGGATGAGTAACATTGATATAGAATCCCCAGAGCCGTCGCGAATGCGGCAATCGCATTGAAGGTCGCCAGTATTATTGTTGACGTCCTGATCGACTTCGCCGCCGCAAATCTGAGCTCGTTGAAGAACATCGCCGAAGTCGTCGAGTTCGAACCGGCTTGGTACACCCCGGTTGTTCCATTTGCTGGCGACCACGACTGGCCCTCAGGCTCCGTCGCACCGAACCCTCCAAAGCTGCTCATCGTGTAGTCTCCCAACTCCTCTGTCATTGGTTAACGTTCGACGAGACGAGCGATGGCGATGAGCCAAGCGGTGCTCTTGGTTTGTTGGCTAAGTCATCTAAACAGCTCGTGGCGATTTCGTGACACCTTCGTCAATGAGGGATGGAAGAAAGAGAGCGTAGGTGCAGGAAGGAAGGAAGAAGAGAGTATGTCTAGCAACTAGGCTAGGTCGGCAGACAAGGATGGAGGCACTACACCCACAATGGCGAACCACGGACCAGACGAAACAGTCCCTGAGCCTAGCACTGGGAACGAGCCTGTACTACAAGATAGAAACGAGGGAGGTAACGGCAAGATGGGGTGGGTTGCACGAGAAAGTATCCACACCAGATTGCAAGACCATTCCAGAAAAAGAGGCCAATGGCAAGGATTCCATGAGACGAGAGGCAAGCAAGAGAGCTACATGATCCTGGTCCATCCGTCGATGGCCACTTGGGACGGGCGGCCCCCGCGCGGACATCTGAAAGCCGGCCTGGGTCCAGGGCCCGAATCATCAGGGCCTGCAGGACCTGGGCGTCGATAATGGTAGATTGTAAGCGGAGAACTAGCAGGGTAGCAGGCCAAAGGGAGGCCAGATGAAGCAGTGGCGTCCTCATTGGCCAATGGCCTGCACATCACCAGTGGTCTGTGGTGGAGGACACCTGGATGGTCATAGAGCGGCATCAAATCTACAATCATGAGGCCCATGCCAGATACGTCGAGGGTCTCTAGGGTGAAGGCATAGTGAGGTCCTTGGCGAACGCTCGGCCGGTACGTCCGCCATTGGTCGCTCAGCAGAGGAACAATGGGCGAAGTGACACGAGTGAGAAGTGCTGCGAGGGCATGAGATGCTGACTACAGACTGGAATGGCATTGATCCGGCACTCTAGGTGGATTAAGCAAAATTTTGGGGGGGCATTGTCGAGGAGATGAGGTTGAGGCAATCTTGTAACACGCCTGGGTTTCGTCCCGCTCGCTAAGCCCCTGCCAGAAACTGGGTGGACGTTGAATTTGAGCAGTCAAGACAGCCGCACCTTGCCCATCACGGCTTAGCGGCAACTATCCCCTGCCGCATCTCAAACCCACCGTGCAATGCCAGACATCAATCAAGCCAACCTTGGAACCCTGCAGTCTCTCACTCACACTGGTGGCGGGATGTCCGCCTGCACACCTCTTCCGTGTTAACACTCATTCCAATGGTACCGGTTTGCAGGTCCAGATATCATGATGATGTTTTTGCTTCATCCTACATCCCTCTGCCGTCTTTTTATTCAGGCAGTTGGCGATCATGAGCCGTCCTTCAGGCTTGATCATGCTATTCAAGACAGAGCGGCATGGGCAGAGCTCGAGATAATCCCTTTGAATGAAGAAAACTCCGATACCGTTCCAATGGCTTCTGAGCCTGCTTCTTCTTGTAGAACTGCACACTATGTTGCCCCTCTGTGCAACTATGACCATGCTACGAGGATGTTTCGACTACAGCTCTATGACCTTCAGCATGGATACGTAATCTGCACCAAGACATTATGTGAAACAGTCCCCATGACTTCGCTACTGGGCAAACAAAGTTCTATCTTGAAGTTGCTACAGAATTTTACTCACCACATTATCTTCTGGTTGAGGTAATGATAGGCTCCCTCTCTATTCTATCAGCAGGGTCTGGATTGGCAACCCCTGCACCACCAAGTTCGTCCCTTCAAAATAATCTGCACTCCTGACGCAAGGTCTGTATCGCGCGGGCGATTTTCGCTCAGCCGGTGCAGGGGTCCTTGTAGACACGAGCAACAATCCATGATCTATCGAGCTTCAAGGGAACAAGAAGCGGGCGGTCGAGGCCAACGGTCGCTTCAAAGGCCCGATGGGAATAGCCGTACTATTTCGAGAACAAGTCATGGAAGATCACACTCGCTGACGAACCTACAAGACCAAATTTATGGCCATGCGAGTAGTACGTAGGAACATCTCTCAACTCAAATCTACTAGACATATCCTAACTCCGCTTCCACCTTTCACTCTAACAATTGCTTTCACAGCCCTTATCCATTAAATTTTTCTTGCTAATCTGCCTCTTGTCATATGCACTAGATGGACATTACATCCTGGAATAATGTCCAAGGTAAACCCCTCGCGAGCGTAATGGATGCGAGCGCAGGCTGCCCCACTCAAGCTCACCCTCCACAGCACGGTAATGCAGGAAGAAGATCTTTCCGAGATAAGAAGGGAGGTCCTTGACAGCCACATTCGAGCCTGAGAAGTATTTGTCATTTAAACTTTCCTAGGACATGTCTTGCCATGGAAGCAGGCTAAGCTAGAAGCGATATCTTGTCCGGTTCCCAACCCTGATGGTGCTGCCCTTCCATCCCACTTCGTCGTCCATCCATCCGAGCAGCTTCATCCAATATCCATGCCTGACCATCGCTGAGCATGAACGCGAGCGACCTCTTCATCTCGTTATGTCCCATTTCAATTGGAAGCACATCCTTTCCGTTCCGGGGACAGGTGGGCCACTCCGCAACGGTACGCTAGAATATCCAAGAGATGCGAGCTCTGCGTGAGTTGACCTTCCAAACTCCCCGCTCGGCGTCTCGGATGTATCCAGCACCATGGTCAACCGTCTTTTAGTTTCCGTAGTCAATCTATATCAAACACTTCCGCTGTCAAAGAACACCAGAAAATACCCGACTTGTCTGCCCTGATGATGACGCTTAATACTAGACAGGAGGTCTAGGTTTCATAATCGCTTGCCTTGCTGTTTTTTTTTTATCGCCGCCAAAGACTTAATTCATCTGAAAAGTCACCTCCGTGGCTATTGCAAGAAGCATCGAAGCCATTTCAGTGTTGATCATCTCGCCATATAGATAGCCAATCCTGTTCTGAGCATCTTCGGAGGACATACCCCTAGAGACAGATCACTCGAGACCGATGAAATCTCCTTCCTTCATTAACCGGTATCTAGTGATGGGACTTCTCTCGTTATATTTGTTTTGTCTTATTGTCACTATCCTAGAACGTCGAGCAGCGCATCACGCCTCGCAGGTAAACTAGGATGGCCACCCAAGCAAACCCCTCCTTCAGCCACCTCCCTCCAATCTTGATCCTCCCTTGTAAACGCACCCTTGACATTCTTCACGATATTTGACGTTATATTCATATTGCCTTTACTGCGCAAATGTGCTCCGTGTTTCCCGTTCTACACCTCTCCATAGATGTTCGCGATGCAATAGGCCAAGGGCTTAGCCACAACTGCGTTTCAAGAAACCCTGTTTCGTTTCGCACTTTGCGCACGCCTCCGTGGCTGAACAAGATGACACCTAAATGTTTATCAAGATATAGGCCTTTAATTAAGCTCAACAAAAGTCATGGAAACATTGTCGTAGCTGTTTTGTGTAGATGAAGGAGGCCGCATTGGCTCTGTTTGGGATTGGGCTAACAGCATTGGGGTCAGGTGGCTGCGGTAAGCGCAGAAAATGCGAATTTCAACGTGTTAGAGCAGCGCAGCTGTGAAGGTGATGAGGACACAGCGGTATGGAGTCAGTGAGAGTACACGAGGACCTAGAATATTACATTAGAACCTATATGCTGTATCAAGTCCACAGGCTTTCCACTAGATTGTTGGAATCATTTATGCCGCAGACGACAAGAGGAAGATCTATTCCACCAAAGAATAGCTTGAGTGTCCGCTGCACCAAGCAATCATCGATAGGCTTGAAAATGAACCATCAAGAACAAAAAATTCGCTCCCGCAACGTGCTACCGTTTAGGTAAGTTGACTGGCAACGTGAGACAATCCGCAGCTGTTGCTTGACCTTGTCCAGTCCATCTATTTCGTCTTCTTGCTCTTCTGACCTGCGCTCTTGACCTTGAAGGCATCCATGATCTCGCCAGAGGCGACATAGAGGGCATATATGGGGATGAACACCCAGAGTACGTTGAAGAAGATCAGGTACACCCATTTGTACATAAAGTTGCTCGTATCGAGATATTGGTTGCCCGTAAGCCACTCAGGGCAGAACGTCATGAATCCACCGTATAGCTCGGCCGTTGCAATCATCGTCATGACGATGTTCGCGCGAGGGTTTTTCTTCGCAATATCGTAGCACACAAGGCACGCCAAGGGCCCGATGATAAAAACTGTGAGTAGCTCGAGGCTGACGACGCCCTGTACACAAGTTGCGTAAGCTTTCCGTCGCGGGTGTCACCATTCGTAGTACGTCAGACTTACAAGATCAACGCCTGCCCAGCGCTTGTCCGCTCTCGCGTAAACCATCCATAGCTGCGCAAAGGGGTTTTCACCGCCTGCTTGGGAACCGTAAATGCGGTCTGAGTGGCCTAAGAAGCCGTGCGGAGTATTGTAGTACTTCTGGTCCTGCAGCTCCTTGAGCGTCACCTCGCCCACGGGCAGCCACGAGAAGAAGCAGTGGTAGAGGAAGCTGCCTTCGAGGATGAAGTGGGTTAATGCGTCGAATGCATGCCAAATGAAAAGGAAACGCAAGCTTCCCGAGGTCGAAGAAGACAGAGCCTTGAGTGATGCTCCGTAGGCGACGGCGAGAATCGCGACGGTTGAAGCAAGAGAAATGAGGGTAGTCTGGTCAAACAGATCGGGAGGGAGCGTGGAGACCGTGGTATTCGCCATTGTCAGTTTGTCGTTCGCGATGAACTGAGTATAAAGTCAATCACAGGGACTCACTTGTGTTTGGAAGGGGGAAAAGTCGGGATGCGAACCTGTCGCATTCTGGACATTCATCGACCCCTGTCTTTTAACCTGCGTTGTTGCGGGGATAGCTCGAAATTGCCCGATGTCAACTAACATGGGGTCTGTGCGTTATCCATCTCAGGCTGTTTACTTCCAATGCTTCTAGGAGTTTGCGCTGAACAACTTGGGAATAAAAAAAAAGTAGAAAACCGGGAATCAATGTCTGAGCTGTTGATAAGAATGTCGAATTCGTATTGATATCAATCAGTTAATGTGAGGCAAAGAATGCCGCCAATGCGACAATTCGACCAACCATTCTACTTCTAGTTGCGATGAATGTGACTTTACTTATCATGCACAGCACAGCACTAATTCATGCACAGCACAGCACTAATTCACGGAGTAGGCAAACATTGTTTAGCAATATGTTTCCATTGCTCTAAGCTACTGTGGACGTTAAGGGGGTATTGTGTCCATCATCAGTCCAGCTCAAAATCCATCCGTCGACCAAAGCAAATCGTCCGGAACACCCATGGCGTTGGGATCCTGAGTTATTGTAGACGTGTTGAAGTGTCAAGCTGCTTAGTGGGTAGCAGCCTGCTTGTTGGCCTCAGCCTGAGCGTCGTGGGAGTGCTCCTTGGACTTGTCCTTGAGGGCGTCGTAGCCTGCCTCAGCGCTGAGAAAAATCGTTAGCAATGCGTGTCACAATAGAGGTCGTGAACAAAATCTTACCGAGTGCCGACGGGGGCGTTGGAGTCCTTAGCGGTCTCCTTGTTGGCCTCCTTGGAAGCACCGTGGGTGGCACCTGATGAAGAATGTTAGCGGCCTGGTGTGGTGACGAGGGAGCTTGACGGAGGGGAAAACATACTCTGAACCTTGTCAGAGACGTAGTTGCCGGCCTGCTTGATGGTATCCATGATGATTGTTTGGGTTGGTTGTGGTGAAGATTTGTTTAGTTGTTTTGTGGTTGAGGGCTTGAGGAATTGTGTGATGATGAGAGAAGGGAAAATTCGTTGATGGCTTGGGGGACTGGAGGTTTATATATGCAGCTGGTAGCTCGGATGAGGTAGGCAAGCCATCTAATTCAGGCAGGCACACTGACAGGAGGTGTCGTTTGCTCACGGCGAGGCAGTTACTGGTAGGGAAACAGCAAACGACGTCATTGCCTTAAGCTCCCACGCGGATGGTGGCAGGAGGTACCTTCGCGGGTTTCACGCTGGCCTAGCGCTCGTGATTGGGCAAGCGCTCACTTACAAAGGACCCGGGTCGATGGATGACGTAGCTTCAGAACGTAGCTCAAGGGGAAGGACCTACCGTGGGCCCATAGAACTAAGGCCAGACCTTTGCTTGAAGGCATCTACCCACGCGTGCCACAGTCTAAAACGAAGTATGGAAGTTCCAAATCAACCTTGTGGCTTGTGCCGGCCCAGGTTAAAGGGGGGCAAGCTTCATTGGCCATGCAACAGTTTGCACCCGACGAGACCGGATGTTAGCAATATTGCGCGGAAAACCCACACTACTCTGCTAGTGACCGCCTCTGTGCAAAGCTGTCCAAGCTCATTGCCTTTTTAGCCAAACTTGAGGTCATTTCACATGCCACAAACTCCTAGATAGCAGATCACTTTTCCAGGAGTGGCTTGCGCAATCATTGACATCCTCTCCAGCCACTAGGCATCTCCCCTGAGAGCTGTGCAGGCTTGGCTCGGCTTGGGTTGCTTATTGAATTCTAGACTCTTTATCGCCTCCCAGCTGCGATATGACGAAAGCGGGGCCGATGAGATCACCACTCAGAATTAAGTGTGGGATCGTGGGGTAGCTTTGGCGTATAGCGGCAGCCATGTAGACCTAGCGCATAATGGTAAGGGAAAGAGCCAAACAGGTGTCCTTAACTGCCCCCTTGCTCACATCGTGATTGCTAAAACGGTCAGATGATGGGCAAGCACTTGTCCAGCATGTCATCATTGTTCAATCGGCGACTCAAATTCCCATCCGTATCTTGCCTGCAGATTTGCCCCGCCGGAGCTTCCTGTCCGGGCACTATGATATCTTCGGTTTAGCCTGTCCTGTCTGCCTGCATTGAACCACATTGATGAGCTACTGGATGACGATTTTCAACACATGCTATTCCTAAATTCCGATGAGGCTGATATGTAACGCCGCCGTTAGAGCAGGCGTAGATGTTGCCGGTCAGGCCCGTCAAGCCGCGACGACCTGAGCCCAACGCACAGGCATGGACAATTGTAGCAATAGGATGGCCGTGCGAACATTCCCCTCTGGATCGAATTGCCGTCCCGGGAAACGCCCGAGACTTATCGATAGGCTGTCTAATATCTCCCGCCCGGCCATGTTGTATGTTGGTGATGTACCCGAGCCGCAATGAGCGCCGTGGCTCGTATATACCTCGGCAATTACCAACCCCGTCCATAGGCCCTAAGCTTATGTTTACTGTCTTCCACTTGGTGTCCTTAACAATCCTCACGGGGATGGTCAATCTCGATCTTGAAGCCAGAACCACACGCTCGGTCCTACTAGCGCACGATGGTCGGTCGGTTCCGCAGGTAGCTCTCCATCGAGGCCTCTAGAGCGACACGCTATTTGCTCTGCGGTTTACTCTAGACTTGCCGGTTATGCAGTGTGCCCCATGACTTGATCATTCTGGAGTATTCTCATATTGCCGCGTGTTTAGGTGCCAAAAAAATTTCGGTTCCCCAGTCCGTCTATGTGTTACCGAGCACCTATGATACCCGAGACCTTGACCATCTCAGCCACGGCGTTGCTAGTCAGGGGCTTTCGCGAAGAGCCAGCTGACTTGATCCTGGCTCAGTCAGCGTAAAGGGATGAGTCGGTTTCAACTTAGCGATCATTTCGTAGACAGCATTGAGGTACTCCCATGACCGTAACTGCAGGGGACACAGGATATCAAAAGCGATGGCATATTTAGTTGCTGTCTCTCTCTGGACCCAGTATACTGTCTATCCACCGAAACGCAACACCTGGCAGATCTTCAGCGACTGAACAGACTGTTATTTCTTCTGGTCTTTGTGCGGTGCTATGCCGGCCTTGAGATGCAAATTTTAGACACTTCCTTAGTCCAGTGCCTCTTTTGGGGGTTATTTAAGCTTGCTGTACTCTAGCTACGGTAGAAAAGCTGTGCCTACTGCCAATTTATCTGGATTTTGAATCAGAAGGCATACAAACCGTACATTGCAAGCAACAAGTATCACAATCGATACTAGCTGTATTGGCTCCTGTTTATAGAATGCGTCTTAAGTCTCTTGGGGGATGAAATTCGGAAGGTAGGCTACAAGCGGCCTGAATGCCAGATTCAAAATGATAACATCTGAACAAAAACAACATATGATCTCGCCGTTTCTGAGAAAGGCATGTCTCTTAAGTCAATCCGTGCTGAGGCCTAAGTGGAGTTGATGGCATCAGCTGGTATATTAACGGGTAAAGCACCATCGTTGCTTGAGACCAGAGACACCCACTACCTTTTCTGGCGCTATTTCGTTTCAAAATTGAACTAATTGTACTCCATGAGTGGCATCACTGTGTCATGTATTCCAACCATATCGGCCAATATCTATTTCTACTAACCATCTTTCTCACCCAGTCGGCTTGACGCCATGAGGAGACAGTCATATCATGTCTCTCGATGGGCTAGCGAGGGTACCATTGTCACCGCATTCAATTTAAGATTTCTCCATGTCCACCAAAGTGAGAAGTGGCGTCTCAACAATGAGTACTGCTTAGAACTAAAAATTGCCTTTTATCAGGCCTGCCAGCTATTGTCAGCCATCCCAAAACCGACAGATGAACGGTGACTCGTAGTTGGTAGTGAGTTTAGAGTGTGGGGGCTCAAACGTGATGCTGCCTTGTAGAACTGTCTCGGAACAGCAAACGGCTTGACCGACCAAAAGGGGTAGCCACGCCCAACAGCGAGCGACATCAACCTCCTTCCCCTTCCTGAAAAGAAAAACAAGAAGCTTCCTGCGCAACAAAATCCTAGTGGTGTAATGGTTAACATGCGGCTCTCTCATCAAAACTGTAAGCCGAGCCCTGAGTTCGATTCTCAGCTAGGGTGTATTTGACGATATATTTTTTTGGCTATCATTCTCATTAATCACTTTGAATCCTTCCTTGACTTAAATACAACATTGCTCTAAAATATGGCTTATCTTTCTTGCAAGGACCCAGTCTCTTCTTAATGCCTAGTATCGGCTTTTTTTCATCATGATTCTCAATGTGTAAGTGCAACTCGGACCAACAAGGAGATATCTACTCAAGGCCTAGTTCTAAGATTCGATTCTCCCAGGGCGGATTGACTGGCCGCGTCGATTCTACTTTTAAGGGTGCCTGAGGCCTTCCCACTGGAATAATGAACTTCAGTTTGCACTGTTCTTGAGATAGAATGATGCCGGCACAGAAAGCATTAACTTGATCCTTCGTTTGAAGGGCGGTCGTCCGGACGAGGTATTCGGATGCGGGCTTGGCACTTCGCATCCCGTAGATCTCCCGCATTGGACTGCCGGGACTCCGGGAGGCTGGCCCTCTTGCATTCGCTAGTCCGGGTGGGATGCAACATTGATAGGGAGGCGTGATTGAGCCACACATCCAGGTTAGCGAGTAATCCACCTTGATAGTGCCTGAATCGAGGCAGGTCTGTCTTTGAAGAGCTGCCGTAAGCCTTACGACGTATGCAGTTGAACTACTACCATGTTTTCTTCTCATCGAAAGGCAGGCACACGTCAGCAAGATTAATTGCAACATAAGTGCAGCCCACTCCGATGGTCTGCCACGGCGGTCCAATTGCTATTTTGGACAATGAAAACGCGACTATTGAATGCCGACCTGACGATATGCGACCATGTTGATTGGAAGATAGGCAGAAGGAGCCTCGCAACAACATAACACCTGCAGCAAGGCCGATGCAGTTGTCAGCATTTTCTGCATGGCATGAGCAGGACGACTAGTGATGCGGCTTTTGCCGCAGTCAGCACAGCGTAGGAGTCCTCCACCTGTGGACGCAAGAGCTCCTGTCCCGCGCGCAGTGGCAGTGGTGTTGGCGGAGGAGGGAGCATACGGATGGATAAGACGGCATGATGGCTGCACCTTGGCCGGTGAACACGAGCTCCTGTGCGCGCGCAAGCCTTACCACACGAGCCACAGTCCAAGGTAAACGCACATCCTTATCCGCTTGGACTGTGTGCGACCAGTCAGGAGCAGCCTTTCTCAACGCCTAGGTCCTTGACTATTGACTCAGCGCGCAAGTGGCCAGCAAACCATACCGTTTTGTCGTTTGTCTAGCCCCTGGGTTTGGAGGGGCGTTCACGCCTGGCAAAACAATAGTTCCGCTTCGATGGCAAGCCCGCACGCCGCCACGGCGCCAGCCAGCATCGCCTGGATTTCCCTGCAATTTGCGCATTTTGCTGACCTTTGCAGGACGCTCAGATGACCCGATGATAAGATCATTTCGTATTACGTACGGGTGGCTTTTGTGACAGAATCTGGGGAAAACAATGCTTTTCTCGAATCATGGCGAACCGTCTGGCGACAACACGGAGATGTTGCCTGAGCTCCATTTGGACCGCTTGCCAGCGAGCTCTTATTACTATGCGATTCTCCTTTCAGCATTGCCACAGAGCGGATAGTGCCTTGCAGCGGAGCTTTATTGTCGGCTGGACCTCCAACTACAACTAAATAGGCTCGTTGGTGATCCACACAGCTAAAATCGCCTGATCGAAAGTGCTCAAGCGGCCTGCGCCGTCAGCTCGGGTCGACAAATGGCGGTTTAATCTACCCCTGCTTCTAGTACGCGCGGGGGACTGTTGTGCTGGCTTCCGAGCGGAAAGGGTCTTCTCCAACGGGGCTTGCTGCCGAAATAGGGCTCAAACATCTCGAGCACACGACACTCTCTACCACCTCATAATTGACAGACACTGATCTCCATCGCTGTGAGCTTCCCAGATGGCTATCGCTGGATTAGATCTATGATTGCTTATTTGAAGTCGCGACACAGACAATGTCAGCGCGCCCGCACTTCAACGTCTTTTCAACTGTGATAAAGCGCTACGGCGAGATCACGAAGAGACAGGCAGAAAAGTATGGCTAGAGCAATCTAAAATTTTATTTATTCGCTTCTCTTGCATTAGGGGTATTCTTAGGGCCATGCGGCTGGAGGTTATCGCCTGGGCCTAGCCATTCAGAAGGGCCGTATTCCCAAGATCCCTCGGCAAGTCCTTGGCGTCCTCGACCCAATTTCCCCCACCGCCATGCATCCAACCCTGCAAGAATACGAAGGACAGGGGTCCAGGCCAGGGGTGCTCAGGCTCAGGCTCACCTCTCACTCTGCTGGCCATGCCGAGAGGAGCTGCACGAGCTGCCCAGTACGACTCCAAAGCCGAAGGCTACGACGGCAATGCGGTAGGTAATATCGACGCTATGTAATACTCCCTCTTCCCGGGGAGCCTCATCTTTCCTGCTTCCTTTTCTCGCTTCTTGCCTTGCAACTGCGCTCGCTGCAAACAACCCCCCACTGGGTGGCTTCTTTATCGAAAGTCGAGCTTCGAGGTTACTCGAGCTGACGCCACATTCGTTCTTATATCCTTTCATATACGCTTTCTTAATGTTTTAATTCTAGTATTGGGCAGTGGTTACGCGTGGATAGATCAGACATCATGCGCGCCAACCTCTCTCTCCTCGCCGGCCTGTTGTCCCTGACGGCGACTGTCGTCTCAGACGTAACATGGCCGGCCTCAACGGACGAACTGGAGGAGATAATGTACCAGTTGTACGGATTCAATGCTCGACTCTTCGCCGATAACGTAACCCCGTGTACGAAGGAGGCATCAGGACCGGGTCGACAGAATGCCGCTGAGTGGCTTCGCGTTGCCTTCCATGATATGGCAACTGCCAACCCATACTTCGGCCTTGGTGGCATCGATAGTTCTTTGATGTTCGAGTTGAACAATGGAGAGAATACCGGACCAGGTCATAACACGACTCTGCAAACTTACGCGAACTACCTCTCGTCCAGGAGTAGCATGTCAGATCTAATTGCTCTGGGAACATATGCGTCGGTACGGTCTTGTGGTGGACCAATTATCCCCATCAAGGGTGGACGAATCGATGCAACATCAGCGGGTAGCCCGGGCGTCCCCCAGCCACAGAATGCTATCAGCATTTTCATCTCGCAGTTTTCCCGAATGGGTTTCACTCAGACAGAGATGATTCAGCTTACCGCTTGTGGTCACACACTGGGCGGAGTTCACTCCCCAGAGTTTCCAGCTCTGGTGCCCCCCGGTTCTGCAACAAATGACGAAGCCGCCCTGGACACTACTCCCGGAGCCTTTGACAATAACGTTGTCACGGAGTATCTCGATGGAACGACTAAGAACCCTCTTGTTGTAGGGCCGTCTGTTGCCCTTAAGCAGAACTCTGATTTTGTTGTCTTCAATTCTGACAACAATGCCACAATGCAAGGCTTGAGAGATGCCGCTGTCTTCAAGAGTACCTGTGGCACCCTTTTCCAAAGAATGATCGACATTGTCCCGTCCGGCGTTACTCTGTCTGCCGCTATCACGCCATATACCGTCAAGCCTGTCAATATGCAACTCACCTTGAACACTGGAGGCTCAACAATGCTACTGACCGGTTACATTCGTGTTCGAACGACAACATTGACCCAAGCGATCTCGACCGTCACGTTGACTTATAAGAACCGGAACGGCGCTAGCAGTTGCGGTGGAAGCTGCAGTACCACAGCCATTGTCACTGGCACGACACGGGGTTTCGATGATAGCTTTGAGTTCTTCCCAATCTCCACCAGCATCCCAACGGCAACCGGTATTTCATCGTTCACTGTCACCGTCACTCTTGCGGATGGCACCACCCAGACTTATGACAACAATGGAAACTCCTATCCGATATCTGATGCTGTCTTCATCCAAAAGCCACAGAGTTGTCTTCTTCAGGGAACCGGCGCTCTCACTGTTTCGGCCTTGGTTCGCAACGACCGCACGTCGCTGCCAGTGAACGTGACTGTCACCTACAAAACGGCACGAACGGGCATCGCGGCTCCCAAGCTCAACACCGCGAGCATCGCCCTGACCAAGGGCAACTGTGTAGGTGCTTACACCTTCTATAGCACTAGCTACACGATCACTGGAGGCATGAGCTCTCTAGCCAAGCTGGATATTGTAAGCGGTAGCGGCACCGATGTTGTCTCTGATTCATTCAAGGCCGCCTCCGATTTGGCTGGTACCTGTGCCACCTACTCTGGAAGCGCCGCCTGTGGATCTGTTACGGTCAGCTCGGTAATCCCATCTTCAACTCTTGCCACCGTCACAACGACTAGCAGTATTGCTCCAACCGCTACGCTTGAGCACAAGTCGAAGATCGGAGGATACAACTTGGTGTCCTGCTGGACTGAGGGAACTGGCGTACGAGCTCTATCCGGTGCTGCATTCGCCTATGACGGTATGACTTTGGAAACCTGCATGAGCAACTGCACCGGGTTCGCATACTGGGGTACCGAGTATGGACGTGAATGCTACTGCGGCAACACACTCGCCAGCAGTAGTTCATCTGCACCCTTGGCTGATTGCAATATGGTCTGCGGTGGCAATCCCCTCGAGTACTGTGGCGCGGGCAATCGCCTTGAGCTATATCTCACGTCAACGGCTTCCTTGCCCTCTTCGACATCTTCAACTGTTGCGTCTTCGTCAACTCTAGCTACGTCGACATCTTCTACCGTTGCGTCTTCGTCAACATCGAAGCCTATCTCTTCATCAGTCTCGTCAACTGTAGGTACCTCAACATCCACAATTGTATCCTCTTCAACTTCGACCTCGACATCCGCTGCTCCCACAGGCACACTGGGTATCAAGCCCATCATCGGAAAGTATTCCTTCGTCGGATGCTGGACAGAGGGAACAGGCGTGCGAGCTCTTTCCGCGAGCACGTATGCGGATGATGCCATGACCTTGGAGTCTTGTGCTGCGTTCTGCTCGGCCTACAAGTACTTCGGAACCGAGTATGGCCGTGAATGTATGTTTCCGTCCCTTCACCTAACCTATTTGACTCAGTACTGACTTCGGCATTCAAGGCTATTGTGGCGACACTCTTGCTGCTTCAAGCGCCTCTGCTCCCGTCGCCGATTGCAACATGATTTGTGCCGGCAGCCCCTTACAGTATTGCGGAGCAGGCAACCGCCTTGAGCTCTATTCCGTTGCTGCTGTCTCGTCTTCATCAAGCACTGGTGGTCTCAGTTCCCGGGGCATAAGCTCATCGACCTCTAGCTCAGCTCCTATAACAAGCAGCAGCAGCAGCGTAGCTCCTTCGTTGAGCAAGCCGAGCTCGACAACATCTAGCTCAACTCTTATATCTAGCAGCAGCGCGGCCCCATCATCCAGCAAGCTGAGCTCGACGACATCCTCTGTGATCTCATCTACGTCAAGCACTCGGCCACCAACCACAACATCAAGTTCGGTGCCGGTGAGCTCGACTAAGACATCTTCCTCCTCTAGCACGGTCACGACCCTGGCTCATCGGCCCACTATCAGCCCCTACAGCTTTGTTGGGTGCTGGACAGAAGGTACTGGCTCGCGTGCTCTGGCTGGTGCCGCGTATACCAACAACACAGCCATGACGCTCGAGTCCTGCGCCGCCTTCTGCAGCAACTTCAAGTACTTCGGTACCGAGTACGGCCAGGAGTGCTACTGTGGCAACACACTGTCCAGCTCATCTGCGGCTGCTCCTCTCGCCGATTGTTCGATGACATGCTCGGGCAATCCCCTTGAGTACTGTGGTGCGGGTAACCGACTAGAGCTGTATGTCAACAATGCATCGACAAGCACTGGCCCCACGCAGCCAAGCAACGTCGGCACCGCTTGGACATGGTACGGCTGCCAGACCGAAGCCACCACCGGCCGCGCGCTCAGCAGCGTCAGCTATGCGGCCGACACCATGACGCTCGAGAGCTGCGCGAGCTTCTGCGACGGCTTTGACTACTTTGGCGTCGAGTACGCACGCGAGTGCTACTGCGGCAACACCTTCGGCGCCGGCTCGGTGAACGCGCCCCCGTCGGATTGCAGCATGACGTGCGCGGCGAACTCGAACGAGTATTGCGGCGCGGGCAACAGGCTGAGCGTCTACTATAAGGCACAGTCTAAGCGACGGGGGTATTAGGCGAAGGATGGGAATATTGGGGATTAGGCTACATTTACGGTCACGTTTGTACATATCTGATGACGAGGGACTTTAGATTTCGTTATGCTGCATAGCATGGATTTGGGGGGATACCAGTATATAGGATTCATTGTGGTGATTATACCAGGGACATAGCCATCGGCTGCTTTCAAGGGAAATAGTTGGGATGATTTCAAAAGAAGACAAGGGAGAAGAATGGAAAATACCTAATGCGTACAGTGGAGCTTATCTCCTGCACAAGTCAATACTATAATGCCAATATTCTATGCATCTTGCGTCTCGTCTTCGATTATCATACATTTTAGCTTATGGTCTCCCCTTGATGCAAGTATACAGTAGTCGACCGTTGAACTTCTTCACCTGTGAGATGAGTTAACTGCTTGAAGTTGTCTAGTTACTTCCGGCTTTCAGAGCGCTACTGATGTTGTCGATCGTGGGTACTTGAAATCTGGTAAGGCACCATATTTAGGAGGCCGAAGTTAGGCGAACTTCGGCCACCTTATCAAAATTGCTTGCGATGATAGCCGCGACACAAAACGCACCTAACCATTCAGTCCCAACATATATTGCAACAACCTTTCCCCATTGAGAAGAAACGACCTCGATCCTTGCTGGTGCTTACTTGGATAATTCTAGAGTTTCACTGCATAATGGATCTGTCATGGATGTTCATCATGACCGTGCTGGACAAATGCTCTTCACTCCTCACGTGGAATTAGTCTATATGTAGTATATACTTTGCGACACCATGCAGTCTCTTACGACACCCCTTTTGAATACCAGTGTCAGAAACCGGACGGCCAATCCTGTCCTTGGACGTAATAGGGTTGTAATTCCATATCTAGTGGTGTCGCTGAAGCCGATAACATCAGCAAGACAGTGTCATGGACTACATCACTCGAATCTCATGATTCTACACGCCAAGCGAGATCTTCCTCTCGTGGCTGATAGGAGGGCATCTCCGTGATGGAAATAAGATCCCCAAATGCGGAGAAAGGCTGGGCTGAGAATTTGGAGAAAACGGGACTTGACCACGGCTCTTCCCACGCGATGGACAGACCTCCGACTAGTTCACCTATTCCGTCCTAGAATCCCAGATCGAATCAGATGCTTTTTGATTCAGTTGTCAGTCATGATCTGGCGTGATGTTAATTCGTCAGGAGGCAGACCCCCGGGCGAGACCATGCGCAAGTGAAATCTGGGGTAGTTGTCCGTTCCACGCTGGCGGGAAGGGCCTAGACATAATCATCTTCAGGCTTTCTTTTTCCTTGTGAATGCTGAAGTGGCTGATTGTTTCTAAGACAGCCTGGAGATATCGCGGCATCTTATTCTCGGTGTTGACGCCCGTGCCGGCCATGCTATGAGAATCGTAAGATCGCCAGGCAGGCTGGGGCACAGGATTTCCCTTTCCAGTCTCAGCCCTTGTGGGATTGGGCACTTGCGGGAACCAATAGCAGTCTTCCTCAAGCCGACCCCCGGGAAAGGACGGAGGTCTCACCACCTTGGATCGGGGAAGTTGGAGGGAATTGCGGAGGCGGGGACAAACTACTCGGCCTCCATGGCGGGTAGGCGGGGCTTCCCCCATCTGTATCAACGTTGATACGCGGCCCATCTCACTGATCTAGGCGATCATGGTTATCTATCATTCAATCTTTTCGAAGTCATTCCTACGCTGACCTGATTTCATCTTTGCAATGTAAGAAAGCTGTGGGGATGCCTCGGCAGTGTTCAGAGTCAGAGTCGCGATGCTGGTGAAGGCATTGAATCCTTTATCGATGCAGTCTAGTCTATGAGGTGGACCTCTGTGTGGACCAGTTCAATTTCGACTGAAGCCTGGGGCTTAGCAGGACACGATGCAGGAGTAGTGCTCAGGATGCCTGCAACTCGCAATCGTGATTGCGATGGACTAGCCTCTCCATGTCGAAACCGCAATTCGAAGCTGCGAATCACGACATGCCGAATTACAGGGGTGGCTTCCTGTTGCGTGATGTAGCCCACGATATCATCGGAGATTCGAGGCAATCGAGCTCGGCCGCGCGGATTAAAGGCTTTAAAAGGTCTGGGGTCGCCCACCGACGACGTGCGCCTAGCCCTGGTTCATGCCTCATTACCAAACCGTGCCCCTAAAGAATGCGCCGCTACTTAGCGGTTCATGGCGGTGCTAATGCTATGCTGCATGCCAATGTGTGCTGTGAGTTAGGGCGACTCTCCGATATGCGGCGAGCCTGGCGCATCATTTCCGTTAGTCCTAGCAAATCCTGTGAGGTGAGAAGCCTCACACCCGAGAGTTACCGGATTTATGGGGCGATACAACTCTTTTGGGCGTAGATGCCGGCTATGTCAACATATCTAACGGCCAGGTACCTTGCGGGCTGTAATCCCTGGGCGTCTCGGACCAAAGGTCAAACGTGCAATTCGTCACGCTTAATGACTGCATATTGGCTGCCAGCCATGGCCCTGATAGGGCAGATAGACGGCTGTTGCGAGACGCTCTATCAACATATGCTCTGGGAGCACTTGTGGCATGTCATCATCTGGCCAGAACATCTTACTAGAGGCTACTCGAAAGCAACTGGCGACCCTGGCCATCTGTAAGTATAGGACCAATCTCTCGCCAAGTTACAAGGTGAGCAGGTGATCCGCAGAATATGGACATGAGAGGAGCCTGACTCGTTAGTTCGAGGGGACTAGCCCAGCTAAACAGGTATCGAATCGATGCTCCTGCAAAAGAGGCGCAAATGAAGGCCCTGTGGTTGGCTGCTCCACAGAGAACTTGCGGAAACTTGTGGAGGCGAGGGGACATTGGGGCAGCTAATTCGACTAGGAGGATACCAAAGACACACTTCGTGCGAGAAACGCTTGCACAGTATCGTAGCCTGCGAGCCCGCGTGTGGAGCTGAGAAGTCATTCCGGCGATTACCGGGGTCAGGTAAACACTTAC